>NC_066554.1:12355409-12482909 GCF_024679095.1 Eriocheir sinensis
GAGACAGACAGACAGAGACAGACAGACAGACAGACAGAGAGAGACAGACAGAGAGACAGACAGACCGATAGAGAGAGAGAGTTGCTAATTAACCCTTTCCTTGCGCGGTGCAAACGCGACTATCCCCTCAGGCGCAGTCAGGCAGCCCAATGGGGGGAGTCTTTTAACCTCTGTATCTCAAAAACTATTCATCACGGCTAAAAACCAAAAACACCACTGGAAAGAGGAGATCCAGATCTATAGGAGTTGGTTATGTATGCCTCTCTTGTGAATGTACATGCACGTTCAGGGAGTGTTGAATGTTAACACTTACGTCGGTGCGTGCGGGATGATCAGCCATATTGAGGTAACTGCGGACATCTCTCCTTCAGATTCTGGCAAGGGAGTATTGCCAACTGCATTATTTACAACTATTTGCTCAAAGAATCAGTCTGGTGATAAGTGAAGCTATGCAAATATGCCGCTATATTGGGCAAGAACATCCACCAGTTACTCGTCCATAGATTTGCCGCGCTGGGTTGATATGATTTTCCACCAAATTTAGTGAAGAACCCACTCAATTGGCAATCCTGTGTTGTGAGAATTAGTGTTGGAACACTCTCATACGCAGGAAATTTGAGTGCGGGTGGAGCTCGCAGTGAGCGTTTAGCACCACTAGCAAATACGCCTAACGCTCGCTGCGAGCATTTAGCAATGAAACGGTTAAGAGCAACACATTGAGACCGATCTCACATATGGTCAACTCACCTCTTTGTTATAGGTAGATCACCCTGCTAAGCACCCACTAACAATTAAATCCCCACAATAGGGCCCCAGCAGAGAATTAACCTGTGAGTCACTTAGCTTAGGATGTTGAGGGATTTCAGAGTCAGTAGTCCGAAATCGGTCAGCGCTGTGTGAGGCCGATCCCTTCTTGTACCAAGTTGTAGTTATAAGCGAGGTATTGTGGAGACAAGACGGGAGGTCTGAACTGGCCGCCAGTTGCAGAGACTGACCGCGTGGCTTACAAGTTGCCAACTCATAATTTCCAGAACGACCCCAGAATCTCTTTCCAAGCTCGCTTTCTTTGTCAGTAATATTCTTTTTAGCTATTGAACTACCCTGCGACTTCTAAACAACCCTTAATTCCTAACACGCTCCCCACAAAAGATTGCAATTCTAAAATTGCAATGAACAATTAGAGGAATAAAAATTTTCAATGAGTGCTTAAGTCTGAGAAATAAATTAGGACAACTTAAATCTTACCTGAAGGTACTAGGGTCTCCTTTATTGTGAACAGTGGTATCTACCTCCTATGCATTTTTATGGAGTTGCTTTAAATGAGTCAGCATCACAATTTTAAAGGGAAGTGAAGCTTCCTCACCTTTTATTTTAAAGGAAATTGAAGCTAAGTAGAGGGTAATTCCTCACTCTGACTATGGAAAGTCACGAGTCTAGCATGTATAGGGTAAGTCCTCACTGTCTTTATTTCGTCATAATGTGGTATATAGACTTTACCTCCATATATTAGCCCTTTCCCTGCCTTTTAGTTTAAAGGAAAGGTGTAGCAGAATTATTTTAGATCCTCACTCTGAATATGGTATACAGAGTGTAGCATTTTATAAGTAAAGAAGATTTATTTAGGAGGAGAAAAAGAATAGAAGCAGCTCGGGGGGGTAGAGTTCACTGCATGCCTCTTCCAGATAGATTAGCCCCTGACCCTATTACAGTAGCCTGGTGTATGTGACGCCACTAAGGCAAACCGCTAACTGGGTGTTTACACCGGCTTTATTTGTATGTTCAAGTATTCATGAGGAGAGCAACTTTTACAAATCACCGAGATTGTCCCAAAGCATCCTTTGGAATCTTTCTGTAGCCTTCCTTTTAGGCCTTACAGATTGACTAGATTCTAGTTCACTATTATTGCTGGGCTCTGCACCCCCGTTTTCTGTGCCCCTTATTGGATGAGTCACTGATAATTCAAAAAGTTAGTGTGAGATGTATTACCTAAGACGTGGCAACATTGTACTGTCCGGCGCCAGCTCGCGCCTCGCACCACTACCAACACAAAGGCAGTCACGGCCTCCCCTTTGTCATGCGAGGCTGTATCACGTCTACTCCAGTAAACAAGGACAAGGAAGCTGGTGTTTCTTTGGACCTCTCACATGGCGCAGTGAGTAGGATCCTGCCGTGACACAACTGTAACCACCTAAGCAGCAGCGAGATGGCAGCCCAGAGGCCCAGACTCAGCACTCCTCGCGGTGGACGCCGGCGTGTGTACCATCAAAACCCACCCACTCAACGAGCTCAGCAGCAGTTCCTGCAAGACATGGTGGTCGGGATTTTCAATTTGGTCAGCAGCGCCAGGGCGCCAGGAAGCACTAGGCCACCTGCTACGGTCACCCCTGAGAAGTGTGAGGGGGAGAGGACCGCGGCGGCGTTCCGCTCCTGGAGGAGGTCAATGGAGTCCTGGGTATTGCTTAATGGTTGGGCGGACAGAACCGCCACCCTGCACATACGCCTCAACTGTGTGCCCCCCACTCCAACACACCATCGACACGAGGTACCCTGGTGATGAGTGGGAGCAGCTGACGGCGAAGGAGGCACTGGATGCCATCGCCGGCATAGTTTTGCAGGCTGCGAACCAGGTTGTCACTTGGGAGGATTTCTTCACCAGCAAGCAAGCAGCGGGAGAACCCATGAAAAAGTTCTTCCAACGTTGTGCCGCGGAAGCTATTGAATGCGAGTTCAAGTGCCCCACGTGTGGCAGTGTGACCACAACCTCTCAGAGTATATGATGCTACATAAGCTCACGGTGGGTTTGCACAATTCAGTGTTAAAACGTGAGGTGTTCCAAAGTTGTACCAGCATATCAAGTGTGAAGGAGCTCAGGAGCAAGTGTGTGTCGTTTGAGACGCCAGTGAGAGACGCAGTGGTGCGCTGCTGCGCGGCGGTGATGGCGGCGGCGGTGGCCCCGGCTGGCTCGGAGGGGCCCAAGCTGATTCAGTTGAATTGACTTGGGGAGGTGCCGGAGCCAGCTGACAGCGAGGGGGAAGAGCCAGCAGAAGCAGAAACAGCAGCAGCACGCGCTGGTCTGAAAGGCTCCAAGTCTGGAGGCCGCCGTGCCCCCTGCGGTTACTGTGTGGGGCGCCATCCCCCGGGAAAAGCCAATGCCTCGCACGCACAGCAACCTGCCTCAGTTGCTCCAAGGTGGGTCACTTCCAGAAGTGCTGTAGAAGCAAGCCCACCACTGTGTCTGGCGCTGTGGTGGCTGCAGTGAAGGGGCTGTCCCGCCCCCCTACGCTGCAAGTGACTGTGACATGTCAGAGAGGCACCTTGCCAACGTCGGTAGCTGCTGTTGTCGACACCAGCGCCATGGTGTGTGTGGCAGGCCCCGGCCTGCTTCACGCCCTCAAGGTGCCACGCTGCCAGCTGCAACCCGTGAGCGGATTAAGAGATGTTGCAGACAAGCCTCTCAAGTGCATGGGGGCCGCTATGTGTACCTTCAGCGCAAGTGGAACATCAACAACGCAGCCTATCTACTTCCTGAGTTCGGCGAAGACCCTCTACCTCTCTTACGACGCATGCAAGGGTCTAGGCCTCCTCCCACCAGACTTCGCACACCACACAGGCGTCGCAGCTGCTACAAGCGCCATTGGAGGAACTGTGATGGCGCAGCAAGAGCAAGCGAGGCCTGAAGGTGACTGCACCCCTCCTAGGCCTGATGCCACGCCCTTTGCACCCCTCGAAGAGAATGTCGGCAAGCTGGAGGAGTGGCTTCTCAGGCACTTCTCAGAAACCACGTTCAACGCAGCAAAATCTCCTCTACCTGTGATGGCTGGAGCCCCACACCACATCGTTGGCTTCCGAGTGGACCGGGAAACTTACCAGCCCACCACTGATCGCCTGTCTGCCATTAAGGAGTTCACAATGCCCGACCAACCTGCTATCAAGGACATCAGGTCATGGTATGGGCTGGTCAATCAGCTTGCTCCCTTCCTGGCAGCCGCACCATTGATGGAACCCTTCGGAGAGCTGCTCAAGAAACCAACAGGCAAGAAGGTGTACTGGGATGACCAGCTGCAACTCAGGTTCCATCAAGCACAGGAGACCATCTGCAAGCTTGCCAGCAATGGCTTTGTTTATTATGACAAGTCGGGGACAACGGCTGCGGTAACAGACTGGAGCAGAGACGGTATCGGCTTCATGGTGCTTCAACATTGCAGCTGCACCTCACCGGAAACCCCCTTCTGCTGTAGGGGGGGCTGGAAGCTGGCACTGTGTGGCAGTCGTCACTTAACGGCAGCTGAAGCCAGCTATGCAGCAGTGGAGGGCGAAGCACTGGCAGTGGTGTGGTGCCTCCGCAAGGCCAGGCTGTTCCTGCTAGGCTGCCCAAACCTCTTCATCGTGACTGATCACCGTCCCCTGGTGGGTCTCTTCAAAGACAGGGCACTGGGAGACATCACCAACCCACACCTATTCCGCCTAAAGGAGAAGACATTACAGTTCCGCTTCACCATCAAGTACTTGCCTGGGAAGAAAAACTCAGCTGCAGACCTTCTCTCACGCTTCCCTAGCATTAAAGCAAGACCAGAGGAGGAAGACTGCAAACAAGAAGAAGAGTTGCGTGTGGTGGTGTGTGCTGCAACGCTCGCTGCTCTGAGCCCTGACGGCTGCATCATCCTCGACGAAGGCGAGGTGAGAGAAGCAGCTAGAGACGACCCTGTTTATCAGAACCTGCTAGCAAAGGTGTAATCGGACGACTGGCACACGCACAAGGCACAGGAACCCCGCTGCATGCCTCCATTCTTCAAAGTGCAAGATCAACTGTCTATGGTGGAGGACATCGTCACCTACACATTTGACCAGGGACATGTGCGCTTGGTCATCTCAGAGTCCTTGCAGCACAAAGTGGCAGCACACCTGCACTCAGGACACCAGGGACTAGGCTCCATGCTGCGGCGGGCCAGGCAGTCTGTTTACTGGCCTGGCATGGAAGGGGATCTGCAGTACCAGGGGTCATTGTGCACAGGGTGTGAAAGACACGCGCCCTCCCTTCCCCCGGAGTCACTGGTCCTTATGCTGCCCCCAGATCACCCATTCCAGTCAGTGGTTGCAGACCTGTTCCAGCTGGACGATGGCTGAGTGGTAGCGTGCTGGGCCCACATTCACCGCGTAATGGACGACGCGAGTTCGAATCCCCACGCTACCACCTCAGATTTTTCAGTCACCGCCGAGTGGCTTAAAACTACCCACATGCTGTCCTGAAGATCACCCATCATCCCGGACTCTAGAGGAAACCGTCCAAGTTAATCAAGAATGAGTTCTGGGGGGCAGGATGAGCCAAGAGAAGATGGCGCCACTATAAACACTTGCCTGCGCCATGACGGGCTGGGGCTGACTACCATCCAGGCCCCTCAAGCAAGTCTACCGGCGCTATAGGCGTAGACGTAAAAAAAAAAAAAAATAAATAAATAAATAAATAGATACATACATAAATAAATAAAACATACATGGCGTATGCTGACTGCCTCACTGGCTGGCTCGAAGTGGCACACTTCCCCGGGGACGCCTCATCCAGCAGAGTAATCACGCACCCGACAATTCTTCACGAGGTGGGGCGCCTGAGCAGCTGTCAGCGGATGGAGGCACAAACCTGTTTAGTGGCGAGGTGGCTGACTTCCTTGGTAAATGGGGTGTGAGAGCAAGGGTGTCCTCAGCACACTACCCACAGTCGAGCGGAAGGGCTGAGGTGGCAGTGAAGGTGGCCAGCAGCGTGTTGAGAGGCAACACTGGAGCTGGCGGTAGCTTATACTGCGACAAAGGCGACTCAAGCTCTTCTCCAGTACCGAACACCCCACTGCAAGACATTGACAAGTCTCCAGCACAGCTGGCCACTGGTCGGCAGCTTGTGACAGCGTCCCAGTTGCCCGTCAGCATTGCAAGGTGGACCAGCACTGGAAACGAACTCTTAGGGACCATGAGTTGTGCATGGCTCAATCCCAGGTTGATCTTCCAGCGTCACAGAGGCGAGGCACCTAGGCAGCTCCGGCACTGAGCGTGGGCGACAGGGTCTGCATCCAGGGCGCGACCACAGGCGTCTTGAGGATAGGTCTGGCGTGGTCATGGAAGTTAGACCTCACAGGCAGTATGCAGTCAGGTTGTCAGGCAGCGGCAGAGTGTCTTTGCAACCGTTGGTACCTCAAGGTCAGCACACCACCATTGCAGCCCACGCCTGCTGACGTACAGACACCCCCTATGCAGCAGAGGACGCTGGCAACTTCACCTTCATCCAGAACATCATGGGATGCTGTACGACCTGCGAGACAGCGGAGACAGCCAGCATGGATGGCAGATTATGTTCAGCCACATTAGTGTACGTAGTGTCTTCGGGAGTTAGTTATTAAGTTGAGGAAGTCTGTTCTGTCTTGTTATGTTCTACAGATTTGATTTCGTTCACACAGTATTAATTGTTGCTACACACACACATACACATAACTTTGTATGTAGGACAATTATTTATGTAAATGTATTTCCCTTACATGTCAGTGTCATGGTTCAAGGATGTACTATTTACTTGGGGGGGGAGATGTGAGATGTATTACCTAAGACGTGGCAACATTGTACCGCACGGCGCCAGCTCACGCCTCGCGCCACTACCAACACAAAGG
Organism: Eriocheir sinensis; assembly: GCF_024679095.1. NCBI lineage: Eukaryota > Metazoa > Arthropoda > Malacostraca > Decapoda > Varunidae > Eriocheir > Eriocheir sinensis. Next base: position 12,362,060 of record NC_066554.1, read on the forward strand.
CAGTCACGGCCTCCCCTTTGTCACGAGAGGATGTATCACTACTCCAGTAAACAAGGACGAGGAAGCTGGTGTTTCTTTGGACCTCTCACAGGTAGAGATTGCAGACAGAGTGGTATTCAATAGGCCCATTACTTTGCTTAAGCTTGACAGTCCTTATACTGCCATCATTACTTGCAATTAATTCCAAAACCTTGCCCATCATCCAAAAGGGTCTAGGTTTGTTCAGGGCCTTAACTAATACTGTCTCCTATTTAATTCTATTTTCCCAGCCACTTTGATATAAATTTCTACTATGTTCTCTAAGGCTCAGCAAATAGCTCTCATACCACAGCTTCTTAAAGTTTTCTATTATTTCCTCTTGTACTTCTAAGGTCTTTTCTAGTGATGGTTGGCTTTGATCATCAGTCCAAACCTCACTAGCATCTTCTCTGAGTATCAGTGAGGAATTGCCATGTAGTCTTAGGAAGGAATTAGGTGTTATGAACTCTAGACTATCAGAGCAAGACCTATATGTCAAAGGCCTTGAGTTTATAGCAAGTTGAATGTTAGAGAGCATTGTTAAAAGCTCAAAGTATGTCAACTTGGCTCTTCCTACTGCCTTATAAAGGCTGCCTTTCAGTACTCTGATAAGTCTTTCCCAGGCCGAGCCAACCCAAGCTGAGTATAAGGGTATTCTAATATGTTTATGTTACACTTCTCTAGCTCAGATTTAACTTCCTCGGACCTTAGAGAGTTTTCAAGTATGGATCCACCCTTTAAAAATGACTTGGCATTATCACTATACAAGTACTGAGGAATGGAGCACCTATTGCAAAATCTTTGAAAAGCCAAAATAAAGTTTTCAGAAGACATGTCAGGGAGTAGTTCAAAGTGGACTGCTCTTATGTTGAGACAAGTAAACACCAGAATACGTATACATCTTTTCTGTATTTACACTGCTTTCTTCTTTAACCCAAAAGTGACCTGTATAGTCTACACCTGCATGCAGAAAGGGCTTAATCAGGTTCATGTGGTGCTTGGGCATGTTAGTAAATTTAGGATACTTGAATGCTAATGCATTATACTTGGTACATGTGGTGCAGTTGCTCAACTCTGACTTGACTGCTGCCCTACTTTAGGGATCCAATATCCTTGTTCCCTTAGGTAATTCAGAGTGTTGCCTATGCCTAAATGTTGTACTTTCAAGTGGCAGTAATTTATTAGTAATGATGTGAACCTGTGCTTTCTGGGGAGCATTATAGGGTTATGCACATCGAAACTGAAGTACAAACACTTTGCTATCCTGCCTCTAGATCTCAGGATTCCCTTTTCATCCAGGAATAAGTTAAGATTCATTACTAAAGGAGGAACTTTAGCATTATTGATGGCACTCTCTTTCAGATAGGCAATTGCATCAGCAAAACATTCTGCTTGAGCTATTTTGATCCAGCATTCATTGGCTTTCCTTCTAGGATCATAACCCTTCAATTTGCTTAGGAACTTAAATAAGTATCCTGTGCTTCTCAATAATTGATCATAATCAGAATATTTATTTATGTTAAGTATGCCTGTATTTACTTTATTATTTTGGGAAGTATTAAGGCCGTACTTATCTGATGTTTATGATTAGAAGAAATGCTTAGCAAAGGGTACTGAGGCCACTTCTCAAAATGATTTGTTAGCCAATCTGGACCTTCAAGCCAGAATTTTAGTTTGCTTAATTATATACTTGCTGTACGTTAATCCCTCAGTGGTCGTATCAGCAGGATTTTCTGCTGTGTTTACATAGTGATATACCACTGGGAGTTTGAATTGTTTTGTTATTTCACTCTTCAGGCCTTCTACCTTTATTCCTCTATTCCTGACAAACTTGGACTTTACTTTGGGTTCCTTGGTAATTAGCCAATTTAGGACAACCTGGGCATCAACTGAGATGTTGATGAATTGGAATTTTATATTGTTGTAGGCTTCTATTATTACTGGTAAACATTTAAAGGCTAAAATTACACCCATCAATTCTAGAGTAGTTATTTTATGCTCATTTCTCTTATTTAGAGGAGCCACCTTTGCCTTAGAAAAGAGGTAAGAGGCCTTATTATCTTCACTCAGAGCTTAGGCTACAAAGCCATAGGACTCTACTGAGCTATCACAAAAGATATGCAGTCCATAAAAATCTTGCTTGTTGAGTGCTTGTCTGGGTTGGACAACATTTCTAAGTCTCTGTTCAAACGTTTCATTTCAGTGAGATCATGCCAGTTATCAGTAAATTGTCCACATAAAAATTATTAATTAGTAGTGTTTGCTTACATTTGTCTTCTGGAAATGTTTCAGCATGATGTTTCATGACATAGTTTAATCTGAAAGGAGACGAAATATATAACCAAAAACTATACTTTTATAGCGATAAGCTACTAGTTTGTCTCCTCTCCTCCAGAAGCAAAATTTATTCTGGTCAGCTTCATTCTTTAATTTGACCATAAGGAATGCTGGCTTTATGTCGCTAAGCATTACCGTTTTGTTTGTTCTGAAGTAAAAAAGCAATTTTAGGATAGAACCCATTAAGTCTATTCCGGGATAGGCAGCCTCGTTAAGTGAGGGTAATTCCTTATTAGTTTTCAGAGAACAATTAAAGACAGGTCTTATTTTAGTTGTTACCTGTTCTTCCATCTTAATGACTGGCCTATGAGGAATCCAAACATATTTATCATAATCAGAAGGTTTCACCTTAATCTCCTCTATTATACCATCCTCAAGTTGTTTATCAAACACCTCTTGGTATTTGTTGATGAGTCCTTTTCGTTTTAGATGGTCCACTGTCCGGTCTAGTACTTTTAGAGCAACAAATTTATTTGAAGGAACTGACTTTATTTTATCAGGATACCAGGGCAACTCTACATTATAATATCTGTCCTTGAAAGTTATTCCTTCTTTAAACTCATCAATTTGGTCTTTATCAAAGGACAACAATTCTCGGTCGTCTTTCTTTATGCCCATGGACTCTGAACTAAAGAGATGTTCAAGTCCATTGTCAACCTCACTATCCTCCAAGATGTGTTCTAATGAATTGAAATAAGATTTGAGAGGATCCATTACCAGGTTGATCGTAGTTTTGGTTTGAGGACTTAATTAGGGATGTACCGATGTGTTGGTATCGGTGGTATCGGCACATTTTAAGAGTATCGGTATTGGTATCAGCTGATTTTCTGCCGATACTACCGATACTTGAAGGAGTTTTGGACGTCGCATGTCACTCGTTGCAAATAATTTTGTTCAACAGAAATTGGGTTTTCTAAATTGTTGAAAAAATATTAGAAAAGTGTAATTATCTAGTATCATGATACTACAAGTTTGGAATTTCCCGCAATTTAATTTTCATCACTTTAAACAAAAAGATTCATATTACTTTGAATACAAGTATATAACACTTAGTATACAGTATAGCCTTTGGTATCGCGGATGCATACAATACAGGTTTAGTACTAGTAGCTTCGGCGCGGGATTGGGGGAGCCCCTCCACTCGCCTCATTTGCCTGCCTCAGTCAGTCAGGCAATTAAGCCCTGCAATGGGGCACGCTGCCAGGGTCTGGGGATTTTTCACAGTCTTCATGACTATGGGCACCTTTTTCAGGCCAGCAGTGATTACTTTTTTTCTTCCCTTTTATGGTGGAACAGCGAGTAGTGGGTCTTTTCTTTTCTTAACATTTGATATTGCCCTTTAGCTGCTGGAATTGTTCTATAAAAAAAATCACTGCACAGGTATCGGTGTCGGTCAAATATTGGGGTATCGGTATTGGTCAAAATTTTGGTATTGGTACATCCCTAGACTTAATGACTCTTCATTGTCCCTTTTCAAGGACTTTATCATAGATTTACCCTGACTGTCGCTCAAAAAACTAAATACTGTGCCCATAGGGGCAGCTTTGTTATTTAATACCAGACAGGAACCACCTAGAAGTTCCTTTCATGTTACAGATGACATAAATTGAAAGATATTGATACCTAACAGCATGTCTACTGTTATTATTTCATAGTTTCGTTATTCATAAAAGGTCTCGTCTAAAAGGCCAATGTTCTTATTTTTGAAGATATTAATAACTTCATTCATTCCTGGGACTTCAAAAGTTATGTTTAGAGTTCTATCCACTAATAAAGGGACAAAAACTAATCTCTTTTCTAGTTTTATCCCCGTGGACATCTGTTTGAATTCTCTCGTCTCTTGGCCAAGGTATGTGCCTACTTCACATTCCAAGGCATGTAATCCACTGACGTCCTGGCACAGATCTTTAGCAGCTGTTTCCGATATATAAGACCTTTGGCTACCTGTGTCTATTAAACATCTCACCTTCCTACCTTTCTTTCCATTCCTTAAATTCAATGTCATAGTAGGAAGCATTTTTGATGAATCAAGGCTTCTCTGAGCCAGACACAAACTTACGCTGGTCTTCAGTCTGGGGTCTGATTTGTTATCTTGCAAAGGACACAGAGAAGTTAAGTGTTCCCTCTTTTTACACAACTGACATGCAAACTTTAATTTATTTTGCTTGCCGTAGCAAGCAGATTCAACGTGTCCTGAACCGGCACATCTTGTACACAAGGACAAATCTCTAAGTCTTTCGACTTTATCTTCATATTTAGGGAACTTAGAGCATTTTCCCAGAGAATGTCCCTTAGAGCCAAAAAGCTTACAAATTGATATCTATTTGAGGCTTATTATTTGACTTGAAATTTTGCATTGTGCTCTTGCCTTCTTTACCCTCTTTAACTTTACAAGGACTTCCAGGTTAAGCATATTTGCTTGAAGGCTCATAGTTAGGTTTATCAAAGGTGTTTTTCCTGATTGGTGCAGTATTAATTAAAGTTTTTATTGCTTCGTTACTATTGGCAAAAAATGTCAGTTAAGGTAGGAGAACTATTGGACAACCTATGTACCAACTCTCTCTTTAAGGCCACGGGTAGTTTGTCAAAAACAAAGTGGCTAATTAATGAGTGTCCAGCAGTTTCCTCTGTTAGTAGGTCAACATCATGAGCCTTTAACTCGTGTAGGTAAGACCTCATTTCATTCAAATAAACTTTAACAGAAGTATAATCAGAGTCAAATTCCCCAGTAGGTGCTGCTTTTAAAATGTTCTTGTAAGTTTCATCTATGATGTATTTCACATCCAGAAACTCTTGCTTAAGCATCTGAATGGCCAGGTGGTAGTTGGCATCTGAGATGGTTAAGGGTTTGACTACTGAAACAGCATAATCCCTAATTACCCATACAGGTACAATTGTTTGGCAGAGCCAGATAAGTTTTTTTCTGGAACTGATAACATTATTAAACTATGTTAGGAAGGTATTGAAGGCAAATTTATCTTTCTCCTTCCCTGTAAAGGTTCCACATTGTAGAGGTGGAGGCCTACTTTCACCTAGGTTTAAATTAGTCATTACTTCCTGGAATTTATCAACCGAATCATTACCAGCGGGTTCTCTTTGAGCATTCACGTAATATTGGTCCAAGTCTGTGCTGATTTGCACCGAGTAACCTACTTGGGAGTCTAGCTCATTACAAAAGTATGTCTCCTCATGAACACTCAAATCATGCTGATCTATAATGTCATTAATTTCTCTATCATAATTCTTGATTTCTTGCAGCTCAGCTTCAGTCTCCTTTAAACATTTTTTGCAGAAAGAGGGGGTCAACTGTCTAGCCTCATTCAACTCATTTAACTTATTGATGTTAATGGTGACCTTGCGTTTGTGCACACTCCTCTTTCTACACAATGAACTAATTAACTCTTTAGGGGTGGCCTCATTCAGTTTTTCCTCCCTAGATCCAGACATGGTTAACAATATATAAAAGGTTGTTTACCAATAAAATTTTACTTAAAATTACCTACAATAATTCCTCTAATCATTCACTGCAGGGAAGCAAACAGGTCCAACCCTCTAAGGCTGAGGTACGGAACAAGCATGCACCCAGCCACCGCAATCCTCAGGGCCCAATGCAACGAGCACAACAGCATTCAGTTGAATGAAGCTTGAGCTCGCCGCACCGGATCCCAATTACTTGCGATGGCTGAGCGCGTATCTAATTCCCCTCGTGATGGCTGAACGGATAGCGTGACGGCGCCACGTTCAGGAGGACGTGAGTTTAATCCCCGCCCGGTGCCACCAAGCTGGGATTTTTCGGCCGCCGCCGAGTGGCTTAAAACTACCCACATGCTGTCCAGAAGACCACCTATCAACCCGGACTCTAGATTCTAGGATTAAAGATGAGCTCCGGGAGGGCAGCATGAGCCAATGCAAGATGGCGCCACTATAAACACTCGCTTGCGCCAGAACGGGCCGGGCCAACCATCAGGCCCCACTGGGAAGAAGCCTTGGGCCGACCATCAGGATCCACCGGGAAGAAGCCTACCGGCGCAATAAGCCACTATGTAAAAAAAATAAAAAATAAATAAATAAAAAATTTTAAAAAATTTAAAAATCCAATTTCAAGTGGACCCCATCTGCAAAGTACTTGGGGTGGTTTAGATAGTTGGCCGCCCCTAGCAGTATTACATTATCTACCAGCTTTTGTTTTTTGAGGGTCTTATTTAGAAAGTTATTCAAGACTTGCCTTCACCGGTTATACTCCACAGGTTGCGGGGTTCCAAATTTATTTCCCTTGGAGCAAAACCTGGGTTCAATCTGAGCTGCCAGGGACAAACAACTGGGGCCAACTATCTGACGCAGTCATTTATAGTATTCACTGGCTCTGAGGTTAATGTCTGTGTTAGTTACAGAGTCAACTATTGAATTTCCCCCCAGAATAGTGACCACTACGTCAATATTTTGGTTGCCCAAGGCTTCAAGAACCTCCAGGTTGTTCAGAAAGTGAGGGTAGTCTTTGCCAGGATGAGCCGAGAATTGAAGTTCAAGAGATGCCTCCTCCCCGCAGTCCAAGGTCAAGGTGGCTTGCCTCTCTGGCAGTCTTTGCAAATACTTGACGTAAGAGTGGCCCATTATCGCCACCCTCATAGCTCAGATTAAGTTGGAGGCTTGATCAAAAGGCAGCGATTTAAATTAATCTGAAAGGAAGGTGGCCTTTGTGCTGAGAGGTATATTATGACAACTTGTGTTAGTGGCAGCGGCGCGAGCATGGCGTGGAGCCAGGCCGGTTTGTTTACATTTAAGCCCAATTCACTGCTCGGTAGTTACTACTTATTCTGAAATATGTTGCTATTTATAACAACGCAAGAAGATCGCAATCACACGTGGCCAACTTACCTCAAACAATAGGTAGATCACTCAGCTAAGGACTCACTAACATTTAAAATCACTACAAATAGGGCCCATTATAGTAAGTTAACCTGTGAATCACTTAGCTGAATATGATGATGAGTTTCAGAATAAGTAATCCGACACAGTCGGCCCTGCGTGAGACCGATCACTTGTAGTAATAGGTTGTAGAAGTAGAGACCGAGGAACTGCGGAGACTGAACAGGGAGGTCTGCACTGGGTGACTGCTGCTCTGAGACTGGGGCCAAGCTGCTCCTGATTGCCAATTCGTAATTTCCAAAACGACCCCTGAATCTTTCGCTCGTAACTTGGTTTCTTTGTTAATAATACGTACTTAGTTTTAGCTATGAACCACCCTCACTTCCCAAACAACCCTTAATTCCTAACACGCGGGGCTGGGCTGTTCTGACCTCACAATTGGGTGTCCTGGTGACATCTGCTGGGATGACTGATAGTGATGTTGAGGGGAACTTGCCTGTGGTAACATGGGCCTCAAATGCCTCCTGTTTCTGTGAGAGATGGCCATTTCCATCTAGCATGACAGTATATTGATGATGCTGGATCGTTTCTGTTACGATGCCTGTCCTGTCCCACAGCCTAGTTGCCTGGTTTTGCAGCCGCTAACAGGTGTCAGGGGAGAGCAGTGGCAGCTTCCTGGGTGTGTGTTGGCCATCAATGTCTCATTGCCCTCTGCTACCTAGACTTTAACATCGTAATATTTGACTCCAATGCTTGTCAATGTATAGATGCCACCGATCTGTGGGAATGGCATCTCATAGCCATGGCAAGTTGCGACGGTGACTTGCCCACCCCTCAGAGTGGAATATTATGGTACTATAAGATGACAAGAGATGCCTTGTCAGTGTCCAGGCTCAACCTGCCGTCAGTGTTGCCCATGATTATTCTTTTCCCATTTTGACAGGCTGCCTCCACCATTTGACTGGAGGAACTGTGTGGTTGAGACTCAAACAGTGACACCCCAGGTTTTGAAGACTGTGGTCACCTCGCTGACAAGATTCATTCCTCCATCTGTAGATATGTGCTCTGAGGCTCCAAACCGGGAGAAGTAACATCTCAGCTGGTTCTTGGTTCTTTGGGAGGAGGTGCCATTGGGAGAGTAGGCTAGTTCTAGGCATCCAGTTAGCCTGTTGGTGTCAAGGTATAGTATATGGCCATTATGCTGGAATGTGTCCACTACTGTCATCTGGAAGGAGTATTTTGATGGTGGGGTGAATACCAGGCTGGGGGTTGTGATGGGGTGTGGCTCTTGCAGTCCACGCACAATGAGCAGTGATGTTGCAGGTTTCCTTTGATCCCTGGCCAGTACACACATTGCCTGGCTCTCCACAGCATAGAGTCCAGGCCTTGGTGCCCTGCATGCAAGTTCATGCCCACCCTGCTGCAGTGTTTCTGGGCTAACCATGTGGACAGAATTCTGCTCATACGTGTATATCACAATGTCTTGGGTAGCAGCTAGACGGTCCCTATATTGTAATAGGGATGGAGGTAAGCAGCTTCAAAAGACTTATGCCATTGTCTGATTGTCAGTCATTTGCCAAGACTTTGGCCAGTAACGACTGGTAGACAGGGTCATCTGCGGCTGCCTTTCTGACTGATGACTCGCCTATGATATGGCAGTCTTGTTCAATGACAGCAGGAATGGCAATTGCCATTGCCGTGGTCAGATCCTCATCCAGGCCTACGTCTGCCGCACCAGGGGCAGCCTAAAGTGCAGGGTACTGCAACAGGAAGTGCACAGTGCTATTTCTTTTTCCAGGTAACTTAACGCAGCTTCAATATTACAGAAGAACCTCATTATCCGGCATTCAAAACAATGGCACCCTCAAAACAACGGCAAATATTTGTGGCTCAAATTTACAATTTAAAATTTTCTTTTTATTAATATTATTATTATTATTATTACAGGTAACTCTCGATTTACGCGAGTTTGGTTTACGCGTTTTTTAAATAACGCGGGGTCCAAAATCCAAATAAATGTTTAATTTACACGTTTTTCCACTTATCGCGATATTTTATGGAGTGGCCAACATATGTCTCACGCATAACTGGACTAACATGGCGCAATACACAGCTGAGCTCAGTTCTTCCCGCGCGCCACTTGAACAACAATACAATACCCACGCTAATCAACAATAAGGGTGGGCAGGTACCAGTACCAGTACCGATACTAACGGTACCAGCTATATGGTTAGGTACCGGTACCAGACTGCTCGGTACCGGTACCAATACTAGCCAGTTGCTCATGGTGTCCCTCATTTCTTCCTCACACGAGTGAGGCTGAGACTGAGTGCCTGAGTGGATATCTCGGTGATATGGATATTCGCTCTCTCTCTCTCTCTCTCTCTCTCTCTCCACTAAATGAAGTGAATATTTATTTTTTGACAGAAACCTACCTCTTGTTTGATTTACATTGTTTTTGATTTACACGACCTCTTCAAGGACGCAATACTTGCGTAAATCGAGAGTTACCTGTATTATTATTATTATTATTATTATTATTATTATTATTATTATTATTATTATTATTATTATTATTATTATTATTATTATTATTATTATTATTATTATTATTATTATTATTATTATTATTATTATTATTATTATTATTATTATTATTATTATTATTATCATTATTATTATTAGTATTATTATTATTTTTATTATTATTATTATTATTATTTTTTTTTTACGTGCTGCCTCTAGCACTTGCAGGCTTTCTTGGCGGCCTTATGGACGGCTTCAGCCCGTCAGTGGCGCAGGCTAATGTTATAGTGGCTGCCGTGATGTGTGACTTGCTGGGCCCATGCTCCTCCCTGGTGCTCCTCTTGACCGAAGTCGCTGAAGTTAGAGTTGATTGAAGATCTGGACAGCATGTGGATGATCTTCCACCAATCAGAGATGATTTGAAAAATCAGCGTGTTCGGTGAGGGCTGGAACCTAGTCCACGCTAGGTCCTCTGGCTCACCACACCCGCACACTAACCACTCGGCCACCGCCTCCCCAGAGTTCCACTTAATCTTAAATTTCACTTAAAATTAAACACTTCAGTAACTGAATGTGTAGTAATAGTACTTCATAAATGTTAAATGATGATCTAATCAAGAAATATGGGCATTGAAATGTAGCGTTTGTAATTATAAAGGTTGCGTTTATCATCGGCGCAAGGCGATAGTCTATTCTTGTTTGCAAACAAGAGCACATGTGTTGTGCTGCCGGTGCCGTATCGAGACCTGCTGCCTTTCACCGTTATTACTGGGGCCGCATACTCAAAACATTCAAAAGTGCCTTTCGTGGCAACGACACCTTTCCGCCCCACCGTTCCCCGAAAAGTGCGTAAACAGAAGCTCACCAGGTTGGCGCCATCTTTGAAAACAGGGCTCATAAGTGCCTTTGCTGAAAGGTAGGGACGGAGCTGCTGTTGAGGAGACAAAGGTAGGGACGGAGCTGCTGTTGAGGAGGCAAAGGTAGGGATGGAGCTGCTGTTGAGGAGACAAAGGTAGGGACGGAGCTGCTGTTGAGGAGGCAAAGGTAGGGACGGAGCTGCTGTTGAGGAGACAAAGGTAGGGACGGAGCTGCTGTTGAGGAGGCAAAGGTAGGGACGGAGCTGCTGTTGAGGAGGCAAAGGTAGGGATGGAGCTGCTGTTGAGGAGACAAAGGTAGGGACGGAGCTGCTGTTGAGGAGGCAAAGGTAGGGACGAAGATGCTGTTGAGGAGGCAAAGGTAGGGACGGAGCTGCTGTTGAGGAGGCAAAGGTAGGTCCGGAGCTGCTGTTGAGGAGGCAAAGGTAGGGACGGAGCTGCTGTTGAGGAGGCAAAGGTAGGGACGGAGCTGCTGTTGAGGAGGCAAAGGTAGGGACGGAGCTGCTGTTGAGGAGGCAAAGGTAGGGACGGAGCTGCTGTTGAGGAGGCAAAGGTAGGGACGGAGCTGCTGTTGAGGAGGCAAAGGTATGGACGCAGCTGCTGTTGAGGAGACAAAGGTAGGGACGGAGCTGCTGTTGAGGAGGCAAAGGTAGGGACGAAGATGCTGTTGAGGAGGCAAAGGTAGGGACGGAGCTGCTGTTGAGGGCAAAGGTAGGGACGGAGCTGCTGTTGAGGAGGCAAAGGTAGGGACGTAGCTGCTGTTGAGGAGGCAAAGGTAGGGGCCAGACTGCTGTTGAGGAGGCAAAGGTAGGGACGGAGCTGCTGTTGAGGAGGCAAAGGTAGGGACGGAGCTGCTGTTGAGGAGGCAAAGGTAGGGACGAAGATGCTGTTGAGGAGGCAAAGGTAGGGACGGAGCTGCTGTTGAGGAGGCAAAGGTAGGGACGGAGCTGCTGTTGAGGAGGCAAAGGTAGGGACGGAGCTGCTGTTGAGGAGGCAAAGGTAGGGACGGAGCTGCTGTTGAGGAGGCAAAGGTAGGGACAGACTGCTGTTGAGGAGGCAAAGGTAGGGACGGAGCTGCTGTTGAGGAGGCAAAGGTAGGGACGGAGCTGCTGTTGAGGAGGCAAAGGTAGGGACGTAGATGCTGTTGAGGAGACAAAGGTAGGGACGGAGCTGCTGTTGAGGAGGCAAAGGTAGGGACGGAGCTGCTGTTGAGGAGGCAAAGGTAGGGACGAAGATGCTGTTGAGGAGGCAAAGGTAGGGACGGAGCTGCTGTTGAGGAGGCAAAGGTAGGGACGGAGCTGCTGTTGAGGAGGCAAAGGTAGGGACGGAGATGCTGTTGAGGAGGCAAAGGTAGGGACGGAGCTGCTGTTGAGGAGGCAAAGGTAGGGACGGAGCTGCTGTTGAGGAGGCAAAGGTAGGGACGAAGATGCTGTTGAGGAGGCAAAGGAGGACAACACAAGTCTCCCAGCTCACAATTATATGAAATACAACCTCATAACTTGGTTTTGAGTGAAATACATAATTTCAAGAGTTATTACTGGGTGGCAGCACCATAGTAAACTTATATTGCCTAATCAAATAAGGAGTTATGAATGATTTCTAGGGATTTTGAGTTGATTCATGAACAGTTATATAATACTGTTTTATCCACTCACAGTGAGGTGGACCCCAAGTAACACTATAATAGGCTAGTAAATGGAGTTACATTACTTCAGTAGATAGGACAATCGATGGTGTTGTTATTGATAAGGGATCATGGGAATGTGGCTACTGCCGAGTGTCAGGCTACGTATTGTTTTTTATTGCTTCTCAACGGACAAAGGGTACTTCTCACCCTCACCTGTATCAGCATGTTTTCTCACTCTGCACCATGCGAGGATTCTAGAATGTTCCCTCCACTTCTTGATGCCGTAGCAGCCAGCTGTGGACAGTGCTGAGTGATTGGCTCACACTTCTAAAATCACAGTTGTCATGGGAGCTGTGACTGGTTGACTCGTGAAAAGGTGCCTGTGAGGAAAATCCCGCCTTTCAGCGATTCAGCATGCCAATGTCGCCTTTGAAAATGTTTGTATATCGGGATCCAGCCGAAATGAAAAGCGTCGTTGGTGCGCCGTTTGAAACGGCGCCTTCCGTTAACTGGTGTCTGTTGGTAAGGCGTGTTTTGCGTACATGGCCCGTGGACCACTGGGCCTGTTATTTGGTAGGATAGGATGTATTTACTCTACTAGCAATTCTATAGGAGTTCTACTCTACTGAGGAAGCGGTGGTGGAGTCGTTAGCATGCCAGTCCTGCGTTTCACCGTGTCCAGGATGATGTGGGTTCAAATCCGCCGCTACCGGCCAGGAGATGGCACCACTATAAACACTTGCCTGTGCCATGATGGACGGGCCTTGGCCGAACACCAGGCCCAACCAAGAAAGCACACCAGCGCTATGGGCGTGAACGGGGGGAAAAAAAAAAAAAAAAAAAAAAAAAAAAAAAAAAAAATAGAATTGCCTTTTTTTTTTCCTTTTTTTTGGCAAAAGTTTATCCGGCACGAGCTTCCCCCTGTTCATGCCAGATAAACGACGTTCTACTGTACAGCAGTCAATATTCATATTGTAATACATATTCACCAAAACATGGGTGCTCAGGGCGAGGAACATTACATTAAGTGCAATAAGTGCACCTGCCGACTGCATGCAACTGGCAGATGCTGCTTGGATTTTATTTATTTTATTTATTTATTTATTTATTTTTTTTTTTTAAGGGAGGGGAGGTGAGGGGCCAGACTACAAAGTTAATGCTAAGTAGGGTGGTGGGCCAGACACCAGGCCTGGTCTGGTCCCAACGTGGGCCAGAGTTAGCCCACCCTTGTCTTACACAGTCCACCCATTTAGCTTCATGAGATAAGCCTCCTATATCTCAAAACCTCAAGCAATACATTCACTGCATTCCTCCCAAAAAATTCACCACAACACCCTTTGCACTTGTATTCTTGTGGCATTCTTACTATTTCTTGCATACTGAGGCAGTCAAGTATAAGTACAAAGCTTACCATGGGGTTTATCTCCATCAAAAACGAGGGCATCAAGTAGACTCAGGATCTGATTCATGCCATTAGCTGGGGATGGCAAATTCTCAGGAATGAACCTAAAGGAAAAAAAAAAAAACAGTTACAACCTTAAACTAAATTATTTTCAGAAAACACAAATTCTTCTCTGTATAACAGTTGAGTAAACTGTTTGAAATTTACTTTCTTTGAATAGCTATTGTGAGCACTTAACTCTTTCACCTACCAAAGCTGTCATTGGCCTCTGAGGCGCAGACATACCGAAGACAGCTTTCATCTTCTTTGGAAGAAGTAGGCAAACACACACACACACACACACACACACATACAAGCTACAGCAGCCACCACGGACGCATGCACTACGGAGCAGTGAAACCAATCTGTTTGATAGTCAAGGGGCACGAGTATACAGCTAAGTAATATAAAGTCCCGTCTCCTAAGAGTCCAAGCATTAAGATGTGAAAGATTGAGGAGTGAAAAGTACACTGGGGAGGAGAAGGAGAGGTAAGAGAGGTTATTATGGAACGTAAACAAACGACCACAATGGCGGACCCGCTGTCTGACTCCGTGGCCCAAGCCAGAGAGAAGATTCTTGTGAAAGTTTTGAGGGCTTCACGCCGAGACCAATGATGAAGACATCACAGGGAAAGAGAATAAGCAAAGTAGAAAAGGACTGTGACAGGATGGTGGTGGAGATGAGAAGGATGAGAGAGGAATTTGGAGAAGTGATCCAAGTATTGGCCGAGGTGAAAAAAGAGATGAAGAGGCCAAGAGAAGAGATGAGGAGACAAAGAAAATGATAGAGAGCTTAAGAGGGGAAATAATAAAGTTGAGGAAGGAACAGATGGAAAACCAGAAAGAGATAGCAAAGCTGAAAATGGAAAAACTAGAAAAAGACCATGAGATAAAAATTATGAAAATGAAGAGAGAGGGAGAGGTGATTGGGACAAACGAAGACATGGAGAAGATGAAAGAAATGATAAAGAGAGAGGTAGCAGAGAAAAGAGGAAATGACCAGCAGAATGTGGGTGCAAGGGTTCAGGAACAGATTAAGCATGTAGTCAGTGATGAGCTGAAGGAGCGGAGAAGTGAAAAGGACAAGGAAAAAACGAGCTTCAGGGAAATATTAGAGCAACAACAACAGGAACAGAGACAAGATACAGAAAAAGAAGTTGTAAATGTACTAAGAAAAAAAGAAACAATGGTGAGGGACATGGCAGATGAGGAAAATGTGTCATAATGATTGGTGTAAAAGAAGTAAACAACCCAGTGAAGAACCAGAGGGAAAGTTATGAGAGGAGTAAGGTGAAAAGTATACTGAGAAATATGAACACTGAAGAGGAGGAAAAGATTGAGGAAGAAGGAGATGAAATAACAAGATTGGGAAAGTATGAGGAAGGAAAGACCAGGCCATTAAAGATCAAGTTAAGATCCCAAATGACAACAGAAACCATCCTAAATAAGTCGTGGAGATTGAACAATTCTGAAGAATACAAACAGATATATGTGAGGAGAAATATGACAGAGGATGAAAGAATGAAGGTAAAAGAATTCATAAATGAAGCAAAAAAAAAAGGAATGAGGAAAGATCAGAGGAAGATAAGAAGAAATATTTTTGGAGAATGAAGAACGAAAAACTGATGAAGTGGTGGATAAGTGGCGAAGAGAGGGAGTAACGGTGTTGATAGAAGGAGGGGAAAGAAAGGGGGAAAGGAGAAAAGGTTTAAAGATTTAGTACACTAACATAGATGGTCTTGTATCAAGAAAATTGAACTAATTGATTATTTAACCCTCTGAGTACCGCGCTATGGCGAGAAAACTAGTACACCCCATACCGCACTATGTGCAAAATTTTTTTTTTCTTTCAAAACACTCGAATCTATCCCAAAACCATAAAAAATGTTGTCATTCCCCTTTCCGTAGCTTAGAAGTGTACCCCCTTCATCTCACCCGCAGCCCCGCCCCACCCGTCCAGCCCTGCTCAGCCGAAAGCGAGTTCATGCGGCTGTGCCCGCCACTCCGTTTCAGCGCGGTTTTGTAGTTCCACACTTTTTACACTCAGTGCATCATGGAACAATTATATTTCGAGAAATAAGACCGGTTTTGAAAATTATAAAATGACGATACGGTATAGTCACCCGTATGGGAAGCAACATTTTGTTTTTGGCAGAGGGTGGTAAGCTGTCCTGAACTTTTCCTTTGTTTTCACTATGTGGCGTATCCCATAGGATCACGAGAACCTGGGAGAGGCTAGCCCAACTCTCTAGCTATCACGTGATACCCGGCTGGTCTTCGGGGAACCAAAACTTTTCGCGAAATAAGACCGAGTGTAAGGGTAACTCAGTGACGATGTGGTATCGTCACCCGTACTGGCGGTAACATCCAGTGGTGACGATACCGTATCGTCATCGGTACTCAGAGGGTTAAGAGAAAGTGATCCAGATACTGTGTGTATACAGTACCCTCTCGAGTTTCGCGCTCGCTTTGTTCCGAAGGTATAGCGCTGAACTCAAGGATCGTGAAACTCGAGGTACTGAAAACACTGAAATAGCGTTTATCTGTTCTGACCCATGGCATTTTTTTTTTTTTTCTACATGTGGGCTATGGCGCCAGTAGACTATCCATCTGGGCCTGATGGTCGACCCTGAGGCTGTCATGGCGCAGGCAACTAGCTGTTTATAGTGACGCTATTTTAATTGGCTCATATATATACTGCCCCCCGGAGTTCACTTTTTTTCCTCCTTTACTGCCTTGTTATCTCAAAATACATACCTTGGAAAAAGGAAGAAAACAGGAAGAGAGAACGGGTCGTTTTAAAGCCACAGATGAAGCCTTACAATTGGCTGAGCTCTGAAAACACGCTTGTGATTCGCTGGGAGTCCGATGACGTCTTCGCCGGCGCTCACCCGGTCAGCGGCCTCGCTGCCTTGGGGCAGTGTCACACTGCCCGTTTTCTTCTAACCGTTGTGGCTACTGGCAACGCCCGTGCGCCCATCCGGGAGCAAGTTGTCGGTTGTCCGTAACCTGGTGTCACACTGGGCCTTTTTCTTCCCACCGCATTAGCGGCAGCTTGGGCAACCGGCATATCCAACTTTTCCAGGTGTGCGTCACACACGGCCAAGGTCAGTTGCCCGTATCCACATCCACAACGTAAACAAAGCACTTGCCCTGTATCAACATGGCGTCGTCTGCCAAAGTAAGGGCTGCCGCGGCTTGTGCTGCCATTACCCAAGTTATGGACTTGTTGCATCAGTTAAATTACAGGAAGAAGCTGTTGTGGGTGTGGCGTGTCTGTGGGTCCTCCGTGCCAGTTCTCATTGTCACCATTGTGCGTGAGCGGCCAACCCACCCATCTTGACTCCGACCACATAAACACATGGATCTAGTAACAACAAAGACACACACACACACACACACACACACACGCACGCACACACCAGACTCATCATGAACCACGGCAGATATTTCTCACAAACAAAAATGGTTATGCCATTTCCTAGTGTGTGTTAGAACTTATTTGGTGAGTGGTTCATACAAACCAAACATACCCAGTGGCAAGAAGAGAGCAGTGTTAAAGACGACTGCTCTCTTCTTGCCAAACAAGTTTGGTTCATGTGAGCCACTCACCAAATACAATTCTAACACTCAAGAAATGGTGAAGTCATTATTGTTTGTCAGAAACATCTGCAATGGTTCCTAATGAGTCTGTGTGCGTGTGTGTGTGTGTGTGTGTGTGTGTGTGTGTGTGTGTTGTTATTCGATCCATGTGTTTATGTGGTTGAGTCAAGATGGGTGGGTTGGCAGCGCCTGTGTGGTGACAATGAGAACTGGCATGGAGGAACCACAGGCACGCCACACCCACAACTGTTTCTTCCTTCCATTTAACTGCAGCAACAAGTCCATAACTTGGGTTATGGCAGCACAAGCACAGCAGACAACGCCATGTTGATACAGGGCAAGTGCTTTGTTTACGTTGTGGATGTGGATACGGGCAACCGACCTTGGCCGTGTGTGACGCACACCAGGAAGAGTTGGAGTTGCCAGTTGCCCTAGGTGGCGCCAATGCGGCGGGAAGAAAAAAGCACTGGGTGACACCAGCTTATGAATAACCGTGAACTCGCTCCCGGTTGGGTGTACGGGCGTTGCCCGTAGCAACGATTAGGCAACGGCCATTGTGACACCGCCTTAAGGCAGTGAAGCCGCTGATAGGGTGAGCGTCGGCGATGACGTCATCGGACTCCTAGCGAATCACAAGCGTGTTTTCAGAACTGTCAGCCAATCGTAAGGCAGCTGCCTTCAACTGCGGCTTCAAAACGACCCGTTCTCTATTCTCTCTCTCTCTCTCTCTCTCTCTCTCTCTCTCTCTCTCTCTCTTTTGCCATAGCCACAATGTTTGGAGGAAAACGTCCAGTGTGATACTACCTTTAGAGGTAGTGTGCATGACGCCGATGGTAAGTAGACGTGACCTGTACGTGTCAAAGCAGCGTGAAAGTCGGGATGGTAAGAATTTAGGGCTAACCACGAAACTCGTGGATCGCGAAACTTGGATAGCGCGAAACTCGAGAGGGGACTGTAGTTGAAACAAAACTTGTAAAGGAATTGGAGCTCGTGCTGGATGGAAAGAGCAAGTACAACATTTGGAGGAAAGATAGGAAAGAAGGATACGAATACCGAGATGAGGCATATAAGGAAAAAAGGAAAAACTACGCAAAGGCAGATTACGTTGGACTCAAGACTTTCTTCGCTGGGATAGACTGGAGTGATATGAAGAGGAGTACTAACATTCAAAAGAAATATGACTTTTTTATGCATATTTACAACAGAGGAATAGAGATATATGTTCCATACTACACAGTAAAGACTAAAGGAGAGAAAACATGGTTTGGATGGAGGTGTGAAACAGCAAAACGAAACAGAAATAAGGCATGGAGGAATTTAAATAAGAATAACAGAGACAAATATAAAAAGTAAACAAATGATTATGTGAAAATAATTAGAGAAGAGGAAGCTAAATTTGAAAAAATAATATTTTTAGTTGTAAGGAACCAAAAATGTTTTAGAAATTCATAAATGGAAAGTTAAAAAGATATGAAGGAGTGGAAAGGCTAAAAGGAAAAAAAACGTATTTTACAAAAAGGACAAAGAAATTACAGAAATATTAAATAAAATTTTCATAAAGTATTTACGAAAGAGACCGACTTTGACTGGGGGCTCAAAACTGTAATGAAGAGAAGCTAAATTATGTAAAAGGTTGAAAGGTAACTGTTGCAGCTGATGGAAACTTTAGATGGAAGGAAAGCTATGGGACCGGATGAAATCTCCGGTCAAGTGCTAAAAGAGTGTAGAAATGAATTATTGGAACCACTTTATGACATAATAACATGCTCTATAAATACAGGAAAAGTGCCCTTAGAGTGGAAGAGAGCGAACATTGTACCAATTTATAAAAGTGGAGATAAAACTAAACCATTAAATTATAGGCCAGTCTCTTTAACAAGTGTAATGTGCAAGATCTGTGAAAGTATAATAAAAAAACAATGGGTCGAACATTTAGAAAAGGAAAACATGATAAATGAAGGACAGTTTGGATTTAGAAAAGGGAAATCGTGTGTCACTAACTTACTGTGTTTCTACTCAAGAGCAATAGACGTGGTGCAAGAGAGAGAAAGGTGGGCTGATTGTGTATATCTCGATCTGAAAAAAGCTTTTGACAAGGTTCCGCACAAAAGGTTAACCTGGAAACTACAGAAATGGGGAAGAATGGGTGGAAAGGTTATAGAGTGAATGAAGGATTACTTAACAGGAAGAGAAATGAGAATGGTGATTAGAGAAAAGATATCAAATTGGAGGAGAGTAGAGAGTGGAGTTCCTCAAGGCTCAGTTCTGGCACCAATAATGTTCATAATATATGTAAATGATATGCCGATGGGTATAAAAAGTTATATGAGCCTTTTTGCAGACGATGCAAAGTTAATAAGAAAAGTGAAGACGGAGGAAGACTGTGAAGAACTGCAAAAGACCTGGACAAAGTGTATAGATGGAGCCAGTTATGGAGATGAAATTTAATGCAAACAAATGCCATGTTATGGAAATGGGGAAAAGTAAAAAAAAACAAGGAAAACATACAGGATGGGAGAAGAAAACTTAAAGGTGGTACATGAAAAAGATTTGGGACTAACGATGCAAGACACACTATCCCCAGATAAACATATAAACAAGCTGTTTGGAGAAACCTACAGGATGATGCAAAATATGAGGGTAGCATTCCATTATATAGACAAGGAAATGATGAAGAAAATAATAACAACACTGATAAGACCAAAACTTGAATATGCTGCAGTTGTGTGGTCGCCTCACAAGGATATCAGAAAGTTGGAAAGAATACAGAGAATTGCAACTAAAATGGTCCCAGAACACTCGAATATGACGTATGAAGACAGATTGAAGGAGATGGACTTGACAACACTGGAACAAAGAAGGGAGAGAGGAGATCTGATCACACTGTATAAGTTGGTAAATAAGTTTGATGAGGTGGACCATATCTCTGTTTTTCCCTCCTTCATGATCCAATTCCTCTTCTCTTCGGTGTAAACCACCCCAAATCATCCTCCCTCACACTCATCTTACAACCATTCAATAATAGGAGACAGAACCACAGTGTCCACCACCCAGGTCCCTTGTAATCACTACTCTAGGCCCCGTTGGAACGGCACCGATCAGCTGATCAGTGGGAGCTTGCTGCCAATGTGTGTGTGTGTTTGTGTGTGTGTATTTACCTAGTTGTATTTACCTAGTTGTAATTTTACAGGGCCTGGGCTTACGCTCGTGTGGTCCCGTCTCCGTATCTATGATTATCCAACTTTTCCTTGCCTCTGCCAGTAGTTCATTCCATTTCTTCCTTTCTTCTTCATTTCTGTTTTTCTTTATATATATATATATATATATATATATATATATATATATATATATATATATATATATATATATATATATATATATATATATATATATATCCTTACATCCTTCCGTTTCTTTTAGTTTAGTTGTTCTATATAATATGTCTTCGGCTGCCTTTTGTGATTTTAGTTTTAACTTAACTGGTCTTCAATAAATCTTCAATAAATGGACCCATTCTATAAATCTTGTCTACTTCCTCCTCGATACTCTGCCTTTCTGCATCGTTTAGGTTCTTGAGCAGGTCTTTGACTGATTTCAGTTCCTCTTTATCCCTTTTTGGTTTATATGTTATATTCTTTTCTTTCATCCCAAAAATAACAACACTTCTTTTTTTGTCCGCTACTTCTCTCACTAATTCTTCATTTTTCTTTAGGGCCTTGACTTCCTCTTTCTCCACGTCTTCTTTATCCTCTTTCATTTGCTGTTCTATTAATTCTTTGAAGGCTTACATTTGCTTTTTCATTCTCCACATCTTCACCTCTTCTCTAACTCTTTGTTCTTCTTTGTTTACCAATTCCTTCAAGTTTTCATTTTCCTTTCTTACCACTCCCAAACCTTCCTTCATTGATCTTTCATACTTTGCTACTTTTTCCTTTAGCTCCTCATTTTCTTTAATCAATTTCTTCTCATTTTCCTCTAGTCATTTTATCCTATTTCTCAGGTTGCTGTGGAATACTCTATTCTGCTCTTCTTCCTCATCCCTTCTCTTTACCATGCTGATCCATTTATCCAGTTTTCTTTCCATCAGCAGCACTCTCTTGTATAATGTCGTCTCATTTCTCGCAAAACCAGAGAACTCAGCTGAAGTACCTCCAGCCTCGTACTCACTTTCCTCCCCGCTGTTGTAGTCTCCTCCTCCTGCTCTTCCTCTTCTGCTTCTTGGCGTGATCCATCCCTGATCTTCCTCCTTCTCACTCATCGTACTAAACTGCACTAATGGAGACCCATCGAACCAACATTAGCGCAGCCCAGGCCTCTGCAACACTACACCAGGTATATTTCCTCCTCTACAGCTGGCGCGGGTTGAGGATTGTGTCTTTTCAACGGCACAGAGCGGAGCGGCCCAGTTGTTTACTCCTCGACGGTTGATGACTGTGTGTGTGTGTGTGTGTTGTTACTCGATCCACGTGTTTATGTGATCGGAGTCTAGATGGGTGGGTTGGCCGCTCACGCGCAATGGTGACAATAAGAACTGGCACGGAGGACCCACAGACAAGCCACACCCACAACAGCTTCTTCCTTCCATTTAACTGATGCAACAAGTCCATAACTTGGGTAATGGCAGCACAAGCCGCAGCAGCCCTTACTTTAGCAGACGCTGCCATGCCGATACAGGGCAAGTGCTTTGTTTATGTTGTGGATGTGGATACGGGCAACCGACCTTGGCCGTGTGTGGCGCACACCAGGAAAAGTTGGAGTTGCCGGTTGCCCAAGCTGACGCCAACGCAGTGGGAAGAAAAAGGACCAGTATGACATCAGGTTACAGACAACCGACAACTTCCTCCCGGATGGGTGCACGGGCGTTGCCAATAGCCACAACGGTTAGAGGAAAATGGCCAGTGTGACACTGCCTTAAGGCAGCGAGGCCGCTGACCCGGTGAGTGCCAACGATGGCGTCATCGCACTCCCAGCGAATCACAAGCGTGTTTTCAGAGCTCAGCCAATTGTAAGGCTTCATCTGTGCCTTTGAAATTATCCGTTCTCTCTTCCTGTTTTCTTCCTTTTTCCAAGGTACATATTTTGAGATAACAAGAGAGTAAAGGAGGAAGAAAAGTGAGCCCCGGGGGGCAGCATGAGCCAATTATAATGGCGCCACTATAAACAGTTGCCTGCGCCATGACGGGCTCGGGGTCGACCATCAGGCCCAGATGGATAGTCTACCGGCGCCACAGCCCACATGTAAAAAAATAAATAAATAAATAAATAAATAAATAAATAAAAATCTCCACGGGTCGGAACAGATAAGCGCTTTTTCAGTGTTTCCAATACCTCGAGTTTCGCGATCCTCGAGTTTAGCGCTAAGCCTTCGGACCGAAGTGAGCGCGAAACTTGAGAGGGTACTGTAATTAAACTCGTAAGCCGAGGTATGGCTGTATGTTGTTTTTGATTCTTAATTAACATAACATAATAACATGAAAAAATGTGGTTAAATTCAGTGTGGGAATCCTGGCATCAATTTGATTTATTACCATGAATTGTATTGTTTCATTTGTTTGGTGATTAAGATTTCGGCTACAGTGTGGCTATTGTGGCACTTTATAGACACAAGAGATAAGGGTTGAGTTTAGTTCAGCTAGTACTGAACAATTTATCCCATCTCACCCTAATCACTTTAAACTGATGCTGTGCATATCTACGGTAGATTTGATCTTGAAAGTATGAAATCCGCATGACATTTTACTCACTTTTCTTTGAGGGTTTTCTCCAAAATTTTGAAGCTGCCTAGTTGACCTCTCATGTGTCTCTTCCAGCGTATGACTACTGCCCGGTCATGTCTTTGTCTTTCTGCCTCTGATTTTGGAACCCAACGGGAGTGCAGCAGTCTCTGTAATGTTGACTAAATTCATAAGTCAAGTCTGGGATAAGGATTACAATAATAAAGGTTGAGATAACATAATTCTATATAAAACATCACTTTCAACAGGAAATGTGGTCCACTATTTATCAGCAAAGAGATTAATGTATCAATGTCTGAGGCATGCATGCACACATGTACGCATGCACACACACACGTAAGCACCCACCACATGATATTGGCCAAAACAGATTTAAAAGTGATAAAAGTGAGAACAGGACCAGAAAATATGGAAATTTTAAATGTTCTATTGCAGTTGAAATGCGGTGAAAAACAGATAGTAATGGTGACATGTGTGCCCCCACACACAGAGTGAACATCATAACGCTACAACAAGCTGTTAGAGCAGTGGCTCCCAACCTTTTTTCTGTCATTTCCCCTTCACCAACTTCAACCACCTGGATTTCCCCCTTCATGTGGACAAGGAAAAAAGTAGCCAAAACAAGAAATTTACCTGCTTAATAAAACAAATAATATAATAAATAAATAGTAGCCAAACACAATATTTACTTAATTAATAACACAAATCAGTCAATCAATAGCTCTGACACCTTGTTTCCGCAGACTAATTGCTAGTAATTTATGTTTCCTTCAGGTTAAATTTCCCCCTGGAATCATAAAATTTCCCCACATGGGGAAATTTCCCCCAGGTTGGGAAATGCTGTTAGAAGGTACAAGTAAAGCATTGGAGAATATTATTAGAAATAGCAAAAATGTAATTCTTACAAAAGAGTTTAACTTTAAAAATGTAAAATGAGAAAAGTTTGAAGTCCAAGGTGAAAAAAATACATGGGGAGCTAAAATATTAAGACTGACAACAGAAAACCTCATGAGGCAGTGGGTAAGGGGAGAGGCGAGATTTAGAGAAGATGAAACAGCAAGATTGGACTTAATCTTTACCAAAGGGATAAACTTGTTACGTTAAGTGCAACATGAGTACCCACTGGGAACGAGTGACAATGAAGTATTACAAACAGAAGTAGATGAAGAATGTGAAGAGATTGGATTAGAGATCCATAAAGGGAAAAGAAGAAATTACAATAAAGCTAGGTGTAATGATTTGCAAGCTTTTTTTGGTAGCATGAATTGGTCAGAAATAAAGAAGCTGGGAAAAGTACAACAAAAAACATGACTACTTCCTTAACCCGTAAAGCATCAGAGACGTAAGAGATACGTCAGCTGCTCTCAGACATTAGAGCCTCGGAGACGTATGAGATACATCGCCCTCCTCCCATCCTTTTCCTGATAAATTACGTCCTCAAAACGTCTCTATATGCTGCTCTCATACATTACACACGTCATGTACCGTATTTCCCGCCATATAAGATGCACCTATAATTTGGCAAGGTATATTTAGAAAAAATAAAAATTCCCTGAACTTAATTTATATGCAGTATTACATTTGACCACCTTACGCAGTGGCTGTGGCCGAGTGGTTAGCATGCGGGACCCACATTCACTGCGGCGTGGACAACGTCGGTTCAAATCCCCACGCCACCACCTGGGATTTTTCAGTCAGCACCGAGTGGCCATTTCTTCCTCACACAAGTGAGGCTGAGTGCCTGATCGGATATCTCGGTGATATGGATATTCTCTCTCTCTCTCTCTCTCTCTCTCTCTCTCTCTCTCTCTCTCTCTCTCTCCACTGAATGAAGTGAATATCTATTTTTTGATAGAAACCTACCTCTTGTTTGATTTACATTGTTTTTGTTTTATGCGACCTCTTCAAGGACACAATACTCGCGTAAATCGAGAGTTACCTGTAATTCCCACCTCAAGGCCGTGCCGCAAGGTCACACTCACTGTCTTGGCGGGCCACGCCGGACGGAATTTCAAACAGCCAACGGCCATCTGGCCGTGTCGTGAGGCCGCGCCGCACAAATTACACACACACACACACACACTGCCTTAAAGCCTCTAGCTCCACCCACTTTTCGGCCGCCGGACAGGCCGCATCGTATAGTGTGTGTCCACCTTAAGTGACAACACAAGGGAGTACCTATTGGGGCCAAAACCGTATTTGGGGCAGGGAGATCCACCAGCTCAAGGAAACCTCGGCCTGGGACACTGCCTGATGAAGGAGCTGACTACGTAGACCATAATTATCACAACACCAACAGGAACGTACCTGTGGACAACTGGTTCACCTCAGTTCCCCTTGCAATCCTACATATCCACCGTCTGTAACATCCCCATTGATGTTCAGCGTCCTAATGGAGCAATGGAGCAGGCGGTGTTGTTCAATATCAGCTCTCACATGGCACGGTGCAGGAAGTGTCCACGGAAAGATGTTAGGAAAAGCCGCAATGTGTTCTTTAGTTGTATAAGAAGGCTCTCTGCAGATGCCACATCCTCCTTCAGTGCCTTGACTGCATTCCTCAAATGTAAGTAATAATTTTCTATGAATTGCAACTGTACTAATGCACATTTGTACAAATATACTCCAGATTTTTTTTTTCACTAATAAAATATCTTATGCTCTCAATAAGCAATTCTTCTGAGAGTCTTGTCCACTGAGGGTGAGCCATAATTTATTGCAGGGTCTTCAAAGTGAGAGAAACACAGTGTATCACATGTAAACAAGGTCTAGTCACATGAGACACTGTATGTTTTATGACACTATATTATAAATGGTACCTACATGTGTAATTGCTTTATTGAATATTTTACCTATATTAAATAGTTGAATTCTTGCTTTTCATGAAAAACAGTGGTTTACTTTGAATATTTCCTCATCACCCAATATGGATTCTGATTTGATTAAAAAAGGTTGTTGACAACTTTCCATTTGAAGACGGTCATGATCGTCTGACTCAGGACGTCGGAAAAGGAAGATGGAACATACAATCGACGGAAATCATAGACATCGCCGAAAATGTGCTAGTGTAACAGCGCCTTAACAATTTTAAACAGGTCAGTTTTTCCGCGAGGAAGAAAATGCTAGATGTATCATAAACTATTTTAAACTCACCGCAACACCTTCAGGAGAAATGGGAAAGGAATCTGAGAGAACTTGAGGTGTCCACCGATCAGGATCAGTGGAATGGAGGTATTTAAGTTGTTCCTTCATGGACCACGTCAACAGGTTCTCCTCCTCAAGACCCCGAGATTTGAAATACTTGCGTTGAATAGTTTTTTGACGTACATGATTTTGATATCTCTTGACATCTCTGAAATTTGTTCAATCTCTTTGTAAATTCTGTAAAATATAAACTCTCTCTCTCTCTCTCTCTCTCTCTCTCTCTCTCTCTCTCTCTCGATACATTTTAAGAAATATATCATGCCACACATTCTCTTTAAATAATTATCCTGAAAAATACATAAATTTCCAAGGAGTGTTATTGAAACAATTTGCATTAACATTATAGCACATTATATGATCTTGATATCTCTTAACCCTTGCAGTCTGCCTAGATTATACCAACATCCAGTCTGTTTGGGTCAAATTTGACTTGGCTAGAAATTGACACTTCGCCATACATAGTACTACCACTAATACTATAGTCCAGCAAATCTTAAGTGGCGGCTCTGACGTAGACAGCCCACTAGACCCTGTTGCCACGTCTCAAACTGACCTCGCACACTGTGCCTCTCTCTCTCTGTCTGTCTGTCTGTCTGTCTGTCTGTGTGTGTGTGTGTGTGTGTGTGTGTGTGTGTGTGTGTGCGAGAAAAGTGGGGGTGTACTCTCATTCGGGTAGTATGGTGCATGCATAATAACAATGCATAATAATAATAATAATAATAATAATAATAATAGTAATAATAATAATAATAATAATAATAATAATAATAATAATAATAATAATAATATTAATAATAAACCTCTTTAAAAAAATCACACCAAGACTCTTTACCCCTTGGGTGGTGTGGAAATAAGGTCAAAGTGTAATATTTTAATGTTCTTAGCGACCACTCCTTCCCCACTCCCTGGCCATCCCCAGCGGAGCCTCACCATTCACCTGCGTATGACTCACATCAGAATTTGCTTGACGGTCCTGGCATTCCATATATAGGTACAGTCTCCATATTTTATCATAATTATGCCATATGGCTGACACTGTATGGCAGATGGCAGACACACACTAAAAAATGGCAGAAATGCGATAAGTAAAGCAGGCAGAGCAACTGGCAACTGCGATGCGTTGGGTTGAGAGGAGCACGACTCATGGCTCAGACTTGAGCTGACAACGCCGCGGAGGCAACTCTGCCAAGTGTTGTACAAATTGCATTGTATTTACTTACAGATAGAGAATCAATCATAAAAACCATATTTGTTTTTATACTAGAGAGAGAGAGAGAGAGAGAGAGAGAGAGAGAGAGAGAGAGAGAGAGAGAGAGAGAGAGAGAGAGATTTACATAGATTTACATAGAAAATCAGACCACACAGACCCCATGGTCCAGACTTGGTGGTCTGTCCTTAAACCTAAGTGATTTTAGATTAATCAGAAGACTCCAAAACGTTGCATTTCTACTCTAGTTGATATTAAGTTGAAGGAAGTGACGGTCAAGCTTATTTTTAAAGGAGTCAATCGTGTTACACTGGACCACTGATGGTGGAAGCTTATTCCATTCTCGCACTACAACGTTGGTGAAGAAAAATTTGGTGCAGTCTGAATTTACTTGTCTACATCTGAGTTTTACGCCATTGTTCCTCGTGCGCAAAGTGTCATCGATCATAAACAATGTTGATCTGTCTACATTCGTGAAACCATTAAGTATTTTAAAACATTCGATCAGTTTTCCTCGGAGGCGACGTTTCTCAAGAGAGAACATGTTAAGGGTGGAAAGCCTTTCTTCGTAGGATTTGTTGCGCAAGGAAGGGATAATTTTCGTTGCCCGACGCTGAACACCTTCTAATTTAGCAACATCCTTTGCATGGTGGAGAGACCAAAACTGTACTGCATATTCCAAGAGGGGTCTGACTAAACTGTTGTAGAGCGGGAGTATTACATCTTTATTCTTATATAAAAAGTTTCTTTTAATGAAGCCCAACATTCTGTTCGCTTTATTTGCTGCATCGATGCATTGCTGTGAGAATTTGAGGTTTGAAGCGATTTTGACCCCCAAGTCCTTGACGCACTGAACGCTTTTGAGTTTAACGCCGCGCATTTCGTAATCGAACTTCTTATTCCTCGTTCCAACTTGAAGGACCTGGCACTTGTCTACGTTAAAGGGCATCTCCCATCTATCCGACCAAGCTGAAATTTTGTGCAAATCCTCTTGGAGGCTTTGCCTATCTTCGTCAGTGAGAACCGAGTTACCAATCTTTGTGTCGTCTGCAAATTTACTAATGCGGTTATTGAGTCCAACATCCACGTCGTTGATGTAAATAATGAAGAGCACTGGGCAAAAGAACCGAGCCCTGAGGGACGCCACTAGTGACCGGCGCCCACTCTGAGTTAAATCCGTCAATCACTACTCTTTGTTGTCTGTTGCTCAATCAATTCGCGATCCATTGGTTTACTTGACCATCAATACCTATTTGCTTTAATTTGTAAAGTAATTTATGATGCGGGACTTTATCAAACGCTTTCTGGAAATCAAGATAGACTACGTCCAGTGATTTGGTTACGTCATAAACAGTGAAGAGGTCGTTATAAAAGGTTAATAGGTTTGATAGGCAGGATCTTTTATTCCGGAAGCCATGTTGTGAGTCCCCAATTAATGAGTGGCTTTCAAGGTAACTCACAATTTTGTCTCTAATTATGCCCTCAAGTAGCTTACCTACAACCGAAGTTAGACTAATGGGCCTGTAATTACCTGGTACTTTTTTGTCTCCTTTCTTAAAAATCGGTGTCACGTTAGCCTTTTTCCAATCTGAAGGGACGATGCCTTGTCGCAAGGACATATTGAATACGGTTGTGAGGGGGGAGAGTATTTTGCTCTTTGTTTCTTTCAGCAGAGTTGGATATACTTTGTCAGGTCCAGGACTTTTATTTGTTTTAAGTGATTTGAGGGCTTTAAGGGCTTCATCGGGTTTTATTTAAAAGTTAGACAATGCATGCTCGGGATTTACATTAGTACTGGTGTTGTTGTTGGTGGTGGGAGGACTGTTATTATTAAACACCGAGGAAAAGTAATTGTTTAATAGGTTTGCAACGTGTTGGCTGTCAGTCACTAGTGCACCGTCGCTGTTTGTTAAAGGTTCAATTCCACTTCTGATCGCCTTTCTGTTGTTTATGTAACTGAAGAAGGATTTCGGATTATTTTTACAGTTGGCTGCAATATTTTCTTCATATCTACGTTTTGCCTGAAGCACTAATCTGTTTACTCGTCGCCTGGCATCATTGTAAAGTCTAATGTTTTCGGGTGTGCTTTGCTCTTTCTTTAACCTGTAAGACAATTTTCTCTCCTTGACTGAGTGTTTAATTTCGCTATTAAACCAAGGTGGACTTTTATTAGTGTTAATTCGCTTCTCGCACAAGGAGACAAATGTGTCCTGCTGAGTGAGTAAGTGACTTTTAAAGCTTAGCCAGGCGTCCTCTACATTGCCGTCATCTGATAGTTGCATATCTATTAGTTTTCGTCGGATTGCTACGAAGTTGGCTCTTTTGAAATTGGGCACCTTTACTTTATTTTCAGTCACCGATGTTTGAGCTCTAATGTCAACGCGCACTAGTTTGTGATCGCAGGAACCGAGGTGTTCTCCTACCGAGACATTACTGACTAGGTTATCTTGGGTCGCTATAACAAGGTCAAGTATGTTATTTTGTCGAGTTGGTTCAGAAACCATTTGGCTTAGATAATTTTTCTCTAGAAATTCGATCATTCTATGGGACTCACCTTCTGTACCCGACAGTGTCGCCCAGTCGATATGGGGGAGGTTAAAGTCTCCAAGTATCAGTGAGTCGCTGTTATTAAATGACTGCCTTAAGACGCTGTACATTTCAAGATCGGCATCGAGTGATTGAGAGAGAGAGAGAGAGAGAGAGAGAGAGAGAGAGAGAGAAGGGTGTGAGAGGCACGGTACGCGAGGTCAGTTGGAGACAGCACCAGTGTCTAGCGGGCTGTCTACGTCAGAGCTGCCACTTAAGATTTACCAGACTATACTACCAATACTACTACTAATTCTACTATTACTACTGCTATCAATACTACTACCACTACTACTACTACCAATACAGGTAACTCTCGATTTACACGAGTTTGGTTTACGCATTTTTTAAATAACGCAGGGTCCAAAATCCAAATAAATATTTAATTTACAGGTTTTTTTTCACTTATACACAATATTTTATGGAGTGGCCACCAGATGTCTCATGCAACTGGACTCACACGGCGCTGCCACACAGCTGAGCTCAGTTCTTCCATGCCACTTGAACAACAATACAGTACCCACGCTGCCACGCTACTCAACAATAAGGGTGGGCAGGTACCGGTACCAGTACCGGTACTAACGGTACCAGCTATATGGTACGGTACCAGCTATATGGTACGGTACCGGTACCGGTACCCAGGGCCAGGGAGAGCCATCACTGGGCCCTGGTACTATGAGTGTCATTGGGCCCCTACCATTTGGCGAGCGAAGTGAGCCCATCCAGCTGGGGGGATCAGGATTTTAGAATTTGACCAATTTTAAGAGCCAATTTAAAGCCATAAATGTTCACTGGTAGGATGTAAATTCTGTTCATCTTGCCGTATTGAAGCTTTATTTATGACTTGCAGTTAACAACTTATTTTGTTATTACATTTCGTAATAATAAACTGTAGAAACTTCTATTATATATATACATATCATGTTTATGGTGTGTTTTGCATATTAGTATTCTCTCTCTCTCTCTCTCTCTCTCTCTCTCTCTCTCTCTCTCTCTCTCTCTCTCTCTCTCTCTCTCTCCATTTACTCTCCCATTTTTTTCCCTCCTGGTCGGGTGACTGGCCCCCTTTGAGGCCGGGCCCCCTTTGAGACCGGGCCCTGGTGTAAAGATACCAGCTTCACCCCCCTCTCACGGGCCCTGCCGGTACCAATACTAGCCAGTCGCTCATGGTGTCCCTCGATCATTTCTTCCTCACACAAGTGAGGCTGAGACTGAGTGCCTGAGTGGATATCTCTGTGATATGGGTATTCTCTCTCTCTCTCTCTCTCTCTCTCTCTCTCTCTCTCTCTCTCTCTCTCTCCACTGAATGAAGTGAATATCTATTTTTCGATAGAAACCTACCTCTTGTTTGATTTACATTGTTTTTGATTTACGCGACCTCTTCAAGGACACAATACTCGCGTAAATCGAGAGTTACCTGTACTACTACTACTATCAATGCTACTACTACTACTACTACTACTACTATTTCAGCTTCTACCACTACAACTACCACCACTACTACCAGTAATACAACCAACACCTTTATCATTATTATTATCATTATTATTATCATTATTATTATTATTATTATTATTATTGTTAGTATAATTATTATTATTATTATTATTATTATTACTATTATTGTTAGTATAATTATTACTATTATTATTATTATTATTATTATTATTTCTTTGATTATTATTATTATTATTATTATTATAATTATCATTATTATTATTATTATTATTATTATTATTTCTTTGATTATTATTATTATTATTATTATTATTATTATTATTATTATTATTTCTTTGATTATTATTATTATTATTATTATTATTATTATTATTATTATTATTATTATTATTATTATTATTATTATTATTATTTCTTTGATTATTATTATTATTATTATTATTATTATTATTATTATTATTATAATTATCATTATTATTATTATTATTATTATTATTATTATTATTATTATTATTATTATTATTATTATTATTATTATTATTATTATTATTATAATTATCATTATTATTATTATTATTATTATTATTATTATTATTTCTTTGATTATTATTATTATTATTATTATTATTATAATTATCATTATTACTATTATTATTATTATTTTTATTACTGTTACCATTATTATTATTATTGACATTATCACATTGCCTATTGTTGTTGTATTCATTGTTGCCTCGTGTGCGATATTTCCCATGATTACATGCTCGTAATATATAGGGTCAAAGTTGACCCGAGCAGACTGGATGTTACTTTTTCTACTACAAAAAAACTAATGGGAATTTTCATTTATCAGCTGAATATAAGAAACATTCACATAAAGTCAGGAAAAGTCATGAATTATGAAGGCTCTGTCCACAACGATAAGAATAATAAGCCCCGGTAGATTAGCAATGGGTCAAAAATGACCCCTAGCAGACTGCAAGGGTCAACCCCTCAGAAGCGCAAAAGTTTTTCTTGAGTGATCCCTATAACGCAAAAAGTCATCGAAAATACACTTTGAAACAGAAAAAGTCATAAGAGATGTTTTATAGAAAATATTCTGGTGCACCCTGCAGTGAAATATGTTTCTTTCTAGGTTGTCGCATCTGGCTGCCGTTCCAAGATTCCTGAAAAATTACAACTTTTTACTGGTGCGATGTACAGAAAAAATTATTGAAGAAAAGTTGCTCATCTTATCATAATGGAGTCTGAAAATATGGTTTATAATCTTTGACCAGGAAATTTACTCCCTGCAGAGAGCCAAAGTTGTGGTGAAACTCAATTAATAATTTTGGTAAATTTTTGTAGTTTTTCATTCTGAAATGAATCTCATTGAATAAAAGTTGTAGAAAATTATCTGTATAACTCAACTGTGAAATCAGATTATGATTTGGACTGACTGTTTGGCTGGAATTCCATGATTCCCCAAAATTCCTTTTTACTGGTGCGACGTACAGGAAAATTTATTGAATAAAAGTCGCTCATTTTATCGCGGTGGCGTCTGAAAAATATAGTTTATAATCTTTGACCTGGAAATTTACTGCCCACAGAGAGCCAAAGTTGCAGTGAAACTCAAAAAAATAATTGTTGTAGTTTTTTATTCTGGAATGAATCTCACTGAATAAAAGTTGTAGAAAAACATCTGTATAACTCAACTGTGAAATCAGATTATGATTTGGACTGACCTGGAATTCCATGATTCCCCAAAAATTCCAACTTTTGCTTCCCACTTCCCTGAACACTCCTGTAAACAAGATATTGGTTCATCTAGAACATCATGTATATCAATGGAGGTGTCAAGAGTACGCTCAGCACACACACGACAAGCAGAAACTACAGGAAGACCACTGAAACAGATCGGCTGAGGGAACATAATCGCTAGAGACGCCATGATGCGTAGGCAGGAACTGTAGGCTATTTTTAGCATGGAGTCGTCTAAGGGGCAAAACAGGTGCCAGTTAGTCACTTAGCATTAACATATACATAGTTACGCACACCATGCAATTTCCAGAGAGCTTCTTGCTCTCCGGCGCTAACGTCATGCTCGCCGCCCACGTCAGAAAAAATATATGACGCCAGCGTGCAGTGGCGTCGTTAAGGGGTTAACTTCGCTGATTTTTTGCTCAATTTATTTGTAAATTATGTCATATATGTATAAATTCTCTCTCTCTCTCTCTCTCTCTCTCTCTCTATCTATCTATCTCTCTCTCTCTCTCTCTGAAATGTTTGCAAGGCTAGATTTTAAGAAATCCACCTTACCACACATTGGTATCATCCCTATGTGTACCTTTCTTTCTCTTTAAAGGAACCACATACCTAAAATCTAAATTACTGGTGAATCTTTGCTACAAATTTTATGGGCTTTACTTAGGGAAATAAAAAGACCAAGCCATAAGTTTTATTCAGATCTAGCCAATAGTATTTGAGAAAAAAAAAAAAAGTTTTATATAATTGCATCTCCTTGGATTTTTGGCAAGTGTCTTATATTCTGACCATATATGCTGCTGACAGTGGTGAATGGTGCTGAAAGCAGTGCGCCATCCACCTCCACCAAATTCATTTTAACCCTCTATCTTCCTATAATCTGATGAGAGCCCTCACTCAGTCCAAAGCCACCTCAAGGCCAGTGTCTATCAGCCTGTCCCAGAGGGTAGATGTATGCTCATCAATCACCCCATATAGAGCTCCTTTTGACCACCCCCCTCACCATTCCACCCCCTTCACATACACTACTATGGGGCCAAGAAAGCTTCTCAAAGAACCCCAGATTGAAGCCATATGTGCACTAGTTAGAGATAATAAATCTAACAAGGAAACAGCTGCAACTATGTAAAATTCTTTGGCTATTTCAACTCTAAAGTGGAACACATCTTGACTCACTCTCTCTTCACTGAAATTTTCTTCTTAGATTTCAATGTTCACCACCAGCTTTGGCTTTCATCCTCTTTCACTGACCAGCCTGGTGAACAAGCCTAGAGCTTTGCTCTCCTCAACGATCTATAGCAGTTGGTTCAGCACCCAACATGTATTCCCGATCACCTTGAAGACACAACCAACATTCTAGACCTCTTCATGACCTCCAATCCTTCAGTTTATTCTATTAAACTGTTCTCTCCATTCCACTCCTCCAATCATAACCTATCTCCGCATTCTGTCCCATCTCTCCTGAACAGCCTCTGGACCCACCGAAGAGGGAGTGCTTTTGTCATTTCACTTCAGCTCAATGGGACGACCTACGGTTGTACTTTTCCGATTTCCGTGGAATAGTTACTGCTTCCATGACAGAGAATCCTGTGTGTGCCCCGCATATTACTGAAGTTATTACAGTAGAACCTCATTTACCGGCATTCAAAACAACGGCACCCTCAAAATGATGGCAAAAATATGGGGCCCAAATTTACCTTTTTTTTCCCTGTAGCACCTGTGGGATAAGTGTTACACATATCAACTGGCTGCACCGAGTCTGCTCAACTTGCTGACAGCTCAGTAGTCAGTAAATATACTGATCCACTGCATGAGAACTGGTTTTCCTACTTTGCAAGAATATGGTGGACAGATAGCATCACAGAGTGCAAATTCACAAAGTAGAAACCATCAAAAAACATGTATTGAAGGCAGAGGTGGGCAAGTGCGGCACTTAGTGCGGTAGTACCGCATCACAAAAAAGGTACCACACCACCGCAAACTTTCTGAAAATACCACACTACCGCGGACCGTACTAAAAAATCCTGCGGTATTTTTTGCGGTATACTTAGAAAACTATCGAACACATTTGCAGCGCAGCATGCTCACAGAAAAGTTTTTTTTTTACAGTGAATCGGACTCAATCAGTCAATCGGTATCAGTGATTTAATCAGCGCGGGGTGAGGAGGGACGGTGGCCGACGCAGGTGAAGAACAAATTTGAATAAAATGAGAACATGTGTTTTGTTGTTTCCGTGACCTACTAATGTATTAATAATGTTTTTTTTAAGGTTAGAGTAACAAAATCCCCAAAATAGGCAGACTTTCCCAGTGTCCAGGAATGTAACCCCCCCCTATTACCATTGTTTCCTATGGGAAAATTGTTTCAATAACGCGATTTTAATTAACGCGACATCTCCAGGAACGTAACCCTCGCGTTAATCGAGAGGTGACTGTAAATGATGACATATGCTTTGAATTTTAAAAATGCAGCCAGAAACCCACAATGTTTAGTCATTTTTTAGCCGATGTTTGGCAATAAAGAAAATACGGGGAGGCAGTGGCTGAATGGTTAGCGTGCCGGTGTGGTGTCAAGTCTCAGCCCCTTGTTTTAGTCCGTCCACTTTGTTTACACACACACAGGGGTGGGTGAATTTCGGCATGGTATCGTGTCTATTGTCGACTGCTTGTCATACAA
Source organism: Eriocheir sinensis (assembly GCF_024679095.1). Classification (NCBI taxonomy): domain Eukaryota; kingdom Metazoa; phylum Arthropoda; class Malacostraca; order Decapoda; family Varunidae; genus Eriocheir; species Eriocheir sinensis. The sequence goes on from NC_066554.1 coordinate 12,397,959, forward strand.
GTGGTGCAGGTTGTCTCATTTATCAGATGTACCAACATACAAGTGGTGCAGGTTGTCTCATTTATCAGATGTACCGACATACAAGTGGTGCAGGTTGTCTCATTTATCAGATGTACCAACATACAAGTGGTGCAGGTTGTCTCATTTATCAGATGTACCAACATACAAGTGGTGCAGGTTGTCTCATTTATCAGATGTACCAACATACAAGTGGTGCAGGTTGTCTCATTTATCAGATGTACCAACATACAAGTGGTGCAGGTTGTCTCATTTATCAGATGTACCGACATACAAGTGGTGCAGGTTGTCTCATTTATCAGATGTACCGACATACAAGTGGTGCAGGTTGTCTCATTTATCAGATGTACCAACATACAAGTGGTGCAGGTTGTCTCATTTATCAGATGTACCGACATACAAGTGGTGCAGGTTGTCTCATTTATCAGATGTACCAACATACAAGTGGTGCAGGTTGTCTCATTTATCAGATGTACCAACATACAAGTGGTGCAGGTTGTCTCATTTATCAGATGTACCAACATACAAGTGGTGCAGGTTGTCTCATTTATCAGATGTACCAACATACAAGTGGTGCAGGTTGTCTCATTTATCAGATGTACCAACATACAAGTGGTGCAGGTTGTCTCATTTATCAGATGTACCAACATACAAGTGGTGCAGGTTGTCTCATTTATCAGATGTACCAACATACAAGTGGTGCAGGTTGTCTCATTTATCAGATGTACCAACATACAAGTGGTGCAGGTTGTCTCATTTATCAGATGTACCAACATACAAGTGGTGCAGGTTGTCTCATTTATCAGATGTACCAACATACAAGTGGTGCAGGTTGTCTCATTTATCAGATGTACCGACATACAAGTGGTGCAGGTTGTCTCATTTATCAGATGTACCAACATACAAGTGGTGCAGGTTGTCTCATTTATCAGATGTACCGACATACAAGTGGTGCAGGTTGTCTCATTTATCAGATGTACCGACATACAAGTGGTGCAGGTTGTCTCATTTATCAGATGTACCGACATACAAGTGGTGCAGGTTGTCTCATTTATCAGATGTACCAACATACAAGTGGTGCAGGTTGTCTCATTTATCAGATGTACCAACATACAAGTGGTGCAGGTTGTCTCATTTATCAGATGTACCGACATACAAGTGGTGCAGGTTGTCTCATTTATCAGATGTACCAACATACAAGTGGTGCAGGTTGTCTCATTTATCAGATGTACCGACATACAAGTGGTGCAGGTTGTCTCATTTATCAGATGTACCGACATACAAGGGGTGCAGGTTTTATTTATCACATTTACCCACATTGTCCCACCCAAGTTTTTTTATAAAAGTAAATGATGACATGTTTTGATTTATAAAAATGCTTGAAATATGAAAGTTTGTTCCTGCACCCCTTGCATGCAAGTAAATGTGATAAATGAGATAACCTACACCCCTTGTATGTCAGTAAATGTGATGACTGAGATAACCTGCACCCCTTGTATGGCAAGCAGTCGACAACAGACATGGTACTGTGCCGAAATTCACCCACCCCTGTGTATGTAAACAAAGCAGATATACTAAATCAAGGGGACGAGACTTGACGCCACACTGGCACACTAACCACTCAGCCACTACCTCCCCGTGTTTTCTTTATTGCCAAACATCGGCTGAAAAGTGACTAAACATTGTGGGTTTCCATCTCGGCTATCTGGGAAGTCAGCTAAATTTGCTTAAATCTAGCCAGAAAATAGCTAATCTGGCAACACTGCTCCCGCATCGCTACCGATGTTCCCAGCTCGTCGCCCCACGATGTTGCCGGCTTGCATGTTCATAGCTCGAGACACCATTCGTCATTCAAGGCTTTTTTTGTTCGGAAAATTCGTTTGTGAACCAATTTGTTTGTGAACCAAAGTTCCACTGTATTTCCATTTCACATTATCATGATATCTAGAATATCCAACATTGCTGGATGGTTACCACCACCGCCATCACCGACGAAAAAGTTAACTTGATTTCAGCTCTCGCCGTTCGACATCACAGTCAACGGAGGATGAAATGACGCACGAGTCCCACTGTCGTCGCTCATACGGGGATCTTCGTGACATCATTAACATTGACGGCCATAGTGAGAACCTGACCCAAGGCAAGTTCTCACGGGTTGCCAATGTAATGTTTTTTTTAGGGGGGCCCATCTGCTGAGTTAATTATTGCAGAGGAGGTGTCTCAAAATATAATACATATATTTTTCATGTCGGGCTGTTTTGGGATAATGGTTTGGCATGAAGTAGTCTATGGGTGACTTGTGTTATATTCATCTTTTTGACTGATAATCATTAGGGTTCAGTGAGAGGCAGGTGGGGCTCATTTTCAAGATAAGTTTTATATTTTTCACTGAATATTAGATGCCTTTTTCAGTTTAAGGCATTATTTTCCCTGCACAGATCTCTTAAGAAATTTTTTCATTAAAAAATTAAGGATAAAAAGAGGCACTTCAGAGGTTTGCCTGAAGAAAAATGCATATTTACTCAGACCAGTATTCACCTGTCCTTGGGAATGGTGATATTTAACCCGTTCATGGTCAACCACGTCACCTGACGTGTTAATGTTGTTACTCCCTCTGGTCAACCACATCATATGACGTTTTATTATTAGTTTTTTCCACGTGAATTAAATGCCTCTAGCGGTTTATAATTAGGTTTATTGAAGTGTCAGGCATCTTTTCTCAAGTGATGACTTTATGCGCGGCAGTTTTATTGGTTCAGAGCATGCTTATACAGTATGGCACGTAGACGTCGACTCGGCGCTCTCACTGATGAGCAAATTCAGCTTCATTTCAATGAAGAGGAGGGTGATACTGACAGTGAATCTACAATAGATGATAGTGATAAAGATGAAGATTATGTTTTTCAAGAAAGTGAAAAAACCCAATCAGCAAGTGGATCTGAATATTATCCAGCAGACACAGCAGCAGCTGACTACTCCTCAAACATATGCTCTGGACCATCACCTACTCAACTATCCTCTCCACCTCCTTCCACCTCTAGGTGGTTATATCCACCACGTGGTGGCAGAACGAAGATGGCAAGACGCTGGAGTTCATCAAGCGAAGATGAAAGCAATGCTCGTCCAAGAGTGACTCCCCCACCCGCCCGTGGTCTCACTCCAGCCAGACAGACGCCTTCCCGCCGATCCTGAAGGTCACGTGTTATGCCACATTTCCTTTTTATGTTTCCTGCTCAGAATAACTAGCCTATTTTGAGACAAACTGTGTTCTTATAGCCTAGTCATACACTATCATAAGAATGTAGTGTTGTACAAAAGGAAACAATTGTTATGCCACATTTCCTTTTTTATGTTTCCCGTTCATAATTACTATTTTGAGACTAGTTGTGTTCTTATAGTGATACAATATCATAAGAATGTAGTGTTGTGCAAAAGAGAAACAATTGTTAGAGGAAGAGTTGAAAATAATATCTCAGTGGTGTCTGGCACACCGCACCATTAGGTGACAGTTAAATGTCAAGGGCATTTAAGAAAATAAGGAGGAAATTTCCATGTTATTTTCTTTATGTGGAGATATTTTTGGGTTCATTAGGCCGAAAATTTTGTTTTCCATTTTTCGTGACCAGGGGGAGTAGGGTGAGGTGGGGGTAATCCGAACTACTAAGGGAAAAAATATTTATTAAAAATCAGAAAAACAACTCTATTGAAAAACATTGGTAGGAAAATATACCTCTGGTACAAGGCTATCTTGGTGATTTTTTTCAAAACTGTAAGAAATATACACGGTTGACAGTTAAGGTTTTTTCAGAGGGGTACGACTGTCCGGATCACCCCCACTATAGGGGGTGTTCCAAACTTGGTAAAGGGGTGATCCAAACACCACCATTTTTACTAATATAATGAATCAGAATATTGTTTTAAATGTTATCCTCAAATAAAATATTGAAAGCAAATGAACTAAGAATATTCAATCACAACAAATTAAACTAGATTGTAATGAATTCACAAACAATTTCATATTGCATACCAGGTAGTATGTATTGGAGGCTTGTATAAAACCAAGTACATTTTATAGTGTTTGGATACATGGTTTTTGTTTGGGATGAGTGGGCATTTAAATGGGATTTAAATAGGGAGTATACCGAACTGTTCGATATACCCCTGTTCCAGATACCCTCGATGTACTTACGTAATGTAGCCAGCCACGAGGAACCAAGAAATGGCTGGACTGCATAATTTTTCAGCAGATATCATGGTAGATACATAGTTGTCACTAATAACAGTCATACCACTGGAATCAGCACACTTTCGCAGTCACGAAACACTATATATGAGAAACGTGAAATATAACATCAAGCATCGAAAAAATCTAAAATTCACCTGACGGTCTGACGACTCGCGTGGTTAACAAAAGTCTGCCGTCATCTTGAGGCTTCCCATTTTCTTCTTTTAAATTATTGGGCTAACTATTTTATTATTATTTAGGGGGGATATTATGACACCTGTTCGCTACACCCCCTAGGTCGGTATACCCCCACATCACCCTACACACATTGTAACAAAGGTAACCACGAATGGGTTAAATCAATGAAGCAGATAGTAAGATGTCTTAAAGTTATGCAAGTCAAGGTGATGAGAAAACTGTTTGACTCCGGAATGAATCACTACCAAACTTTAGGGACCCCATGCAAGAAATTTTGAATGGTGAAGAAATGGAGAAGGTTAATGAGTTTGAGTACCTTGGATCAGTTATATGTAAGCATGGTGGTACAGAAGGAGAGATAAGAGAAAGGGCATTGCAAGGAAGAAGGGTGGTTGGGTCTTTGGGACGAATCATGAATGGCAGAAGTGTGAGCATGGAGGTAAAGAGGGATTTGAGAAATACAATAATAGTACCAACCCTCACATATGCAAGTGAAACGTGGGCCTGGAATGACAGTCAGAGGTCTAGAGTGCAGGCAGTGGAAATGAGTTATTTGAGGAGTGCTTGTGTGGGAGTAGACTGGATGGAATGAGTAATGAAAGTGTGTACGAGCGTTTTGGAATGTGTCACAGGGGTGAAGGGAAGAAGTGTGGAGTGGTGGAAGAAGTGCAGCGACAGACTTTAAAGTGGTTTGGCCACAAGGAGCGAATGGAGGAGAGTAAGATGACCAGGAGGATGTATGTGAGTGAGATAGAGGAGGGAATGCTAGAGGACGACCTCCAGTGAAATGGAGGATAGGGTGCAGGAGTATGTCAGGGAGAGGGGGAAAAGATCCTTGAGAAACTTTGAGTGGGCAAGGAGAGTGTCTGGATAGAGAGAGATGGAAACTCTTCTGTCATGGCCATCCCTAGCGGGAGCTCCTAGGAGCAGGCATCATAGATGAAAGAATGAATAAATGTAAGAAATGATCCAATTCAAACTATGGAAAGACTGCTACCGTCCACATCTGCCATTTTTATTCGACTTCAAGTCCATTCAGCAGTAGGATAATGTTTTCCTATCTTACCCTTCAATGTTGGCAGCCTCCTGATTGAAGCTGTCAAGAGAGGCCTCAGTCATGTTCTCCAAGTCTTCTGCTTCCAGCTCCTGCAGTTCCTTCTCTCGTAAGCCAAGGCCCTTTACAGAACCTCAATTCCTTTACCTGTTGAGGCACAGAGAATATCATATTCTTTTCTAATATCTTCCATTTTGTTCAAAACCTGAATATTACTAAATCCATTTGATGTCTTCATAGTGCCCAAAATTAAACAATAACTTTTAACTAAAATAATAACCAGTGTTGATTCAGTGTGGTGAATAGCTGCCAGCCTGCAATGCACCATGTGATATATGAAAATCATAAAAACAATAAGAACCACGTGGTGGTGGGATACACAAATTATTTTGAAATAAACAAAAACTATTGGAAACTCATATCTTTCACATTACTAACTCTCCCTTGAGAGAAATGGCCTGTTGATTTTGAAAATTGTTATCAACCCATAAACTGCTCTACATCTTTCAGGCGCCAGCTTTGGTGACTGCTGTAGCCCTAAACCTTTTCATTTCACATAGCTACCAGAAATTTGTCAAGGCTTGTATACCTTTAATATTTTGTAAGTAGCTAGCATAGTCTCATGTTGAATATAGCATCTGGTATTACAAGCCTATTGGGTAACAGAAATGATGCTCCTGCTAGTCTTCTCCAATACCCCGACATATAAGACGGCTTCTATCATATATGAAATATATTCATAAACATATTGGCAGTGTATGGGGAGGCGGTGGCTGAACAGATAGCGAGACGGCCCCGTTCAGGAGGACGCGGGTTCAATCCCCGACCGGTGCCACCAAGCTGGGATTTTTCAGCTGCCGCCGAGTGGCTTAAAACTACTCCCAAGCTGTCCAGAAGACCACCATCAACCCGGACTCTAGATTCTAGGATTAAAGATGAGCTCCGGGAGGGCAGCATGAGCCAATGCAAGATGGCGCCACTATAAACACTCGCCTGCGCCAGAACGGGCTGGGCCGACCATCAGGCCCTTGGAAGAAGCCTTGGACCAACCATCAGGATCCACGGGAAGAAGCCTACCGGCGCAATAGGCCAAGACGTAAAAAAAAAAAAAAGTTCTGACAGAAAATAAGCAAAAGAAGCGAGAAAGTGAATAAACTGTGTTAGGACTTCTTGTTGGCAGAGAATGAGGGGGTACTGCCGAGGATAGTGAATGAACTTGACAGTATGTGTAAGAGGAGAAAGCTGAAAATGAATGCTGGAAAGAGTAAGGTTATGGTATTTGAGAGGGCAAGAGAGCAGACCATTGATTTTGCAAAGCCGTACAGAGTTAAAGTAGAGAGAACAATGAAATGTAGGATAAGGCTGGGGGAAGAAAGAATGGAGAAGGTGACTGAGTTTAAATATCTAGGGACAGTTTTATGTAAGCATGGAAGTATGGAAGGTGAAGTAAGGGAAAGAGCAGTGAGGCCAGACAGGTACTGTGGTAGGTACGTTAGATAAAGTTACGAGAGGAAGAAGTGTGAGCGTGGAGGTAAAGAGGGGAATGCCAACTCTGTGGTATGCATCAGAGACATAGGCATGTAATGCAGCACACCAATTGAGAATATGTGCAGTGGAAATGAGTTATATAACACATGGTGCACATGGTATTTCAGGATGGGATGGAGAAAGTAATGAAAGCGTGTATGAGAGGTTTGGTATGGGTGTGACAGCGATAGGAGTGGACTGTGGAGTGGTCAAATGGGTGAAGCGTGCGCTGAGATAGTTTGGACAAGTGATGGGAATGAAGAAAATGAATTTGTGGAGAAAGTGTATGAGGGAACACCACCGTGAAATGGATAATGGATAGGGTGAAAGAGTATTGAAGTGAGAGAGTTGGAAGTAGCAGGATTGAGTGTGCTAAGAGGGAGTGCCAGAACAGGGAGAGATGGAGACACTTCTGCCATGGCCACCCCCTGGAGGAAAGTTCCTGTGAGAGAGCAGGGTGGTAGAGATATATAGATAGAATAGGAATTCAGAAGCAGTAGTAAGGTAGCCCTGCTCTGGCACTGGCAACACTGCCTCGCACAGGTTCCCGGCAGTTGCTCAATCGATGACTGATGATGAGCAATGCTCATCATCTGTCATCGGTCAGTAAAGCCCCTCTCACACATTCACGGTCACGGTCCCAATCATCCCCAATCTGCAACTAGTGGCCAGCCTGCCGGCAAGATCAGTAATATTCACGATTGGTCATTTGACCGGCATTGCACCTGCAGTTTTCCGCCTGTGCACCGCAGGTGGACCAGCTGCTCACCACCTAAAATCCAACGACCATGTACAACTTTCAATTTCACCTCCTATGACCGGCGACTGATCTACGACAACTGCAGGTCAGTCTCAGGTAGGTCAGATAGGCGGCAGACCTGCATATTATGCAGCTCTGCCTCCTATCTGCCTGCAGTAAACAGGTGCAGTAAACAGGTGACATTATGCAGTGCAAAATGCCTGCGACACATTGGCAATCAAACACGGTTGTTACTACACCTGGTGGATAGGGTATGTATAATAAATGTCCCTCAGGTGTTTTCAATCATTCCTGTGTTTGACATCGCCATTACTTTCCTCAGCTCTCGTGAACGTGGGATTGAACTCCTTAACCCTTACATTACGGCGATCGTATATATAAGTGCGCTACCACACTCTACGCTCCCTACGTTTCAAATATACCGCCAGTTCTTGACTCAGAAGAATGGTGGAGGCATCTGGCATCTGTACACACTCTCATTTGTCTCAGCGCGCGCCATACCAAAGGCCACAGATCATTTTCCACTTTTGTTCGGAATACATCTGGCATGTCTCGTGACGCATCAAGCAGTTCCTCTGCTCCGGGCGGAAGTAGAGCGCGGGCGAATCAAAGTGACAGTGACTCTGATGACTGCTATGGTAGTGACATTGACAGAGGAGGGAGGAGCAAGTAGGGGGAGAGAGAGAGAGAGAGAGAGAGAGAGAGAGAGAGAGAGAGAGAGAGAGAGAGAGAGAGAGAGAGAGAGAGAGAGAGAGAGAGAGAGAGTGTGTGTGTGTGTGTGTGTGTGTGTGTGTGTGTGTGTGTGTGTGGTGCTTCAACGCAACACGTCACGGCCACGAGAAAATGCGCAATATTTTCGGCTGTCATAACTATTTTATTATTAGGAGAGAAGTTTTATTACACCACCACATATACTAGATGAATATACAATTATTGCAAAGAAGAAAGACACCATTTCCACCTCTTTTAAATGTCTAAATTTTCCCCATGCACACCATCCAGAGAAATATATTGCCACCCATACTCCAAGGGTTAAATTGGACGTGGACAGAATCCAGATTTTGTTGTTGCTTGTATACCTACTGGAAAATGACAATTGAAAGAATATAGAAGCGACATAAGGCAACGTGGGTGAGAATATGGATGCAGAGAAGAGGTCATGTTGGTATGCTAGATACCCTCATGAAGAAATAAGAGGCTGAGGATCCAGCAGGCAAGCACATGGACAGGGGCATGTTAATGAATGCTGGAAAGAGTAAGGTTATGGTATTTGAGAGGGCAAGAGAGCAGACCATTGATTTTGCAAAAGCCGCACAGAGTTAAAGTAGAGAACAATGAAATGTAGGATAAGGCTGGGGAAGAAAGAATGGAGAAGGTGACTGAGTTTAAATATCTAGGACAGTTTATGTAAGCATGGAAGTATGGAAGGTGAAGTAAAGGAAAGAGCAGTGAGGGCCAGACAGGTACTGTGGTAGGCACGTTAGATAAAGTTCGAAGAGGAAGAAGTGTGAGCGTGGAGGTAAAGAGGGGAATGCCAACTCTGTGGTATGCATCAGAGACATAGGCATGTAATGCAGCACACCAATTGAGAATATGTGCAGTGGAAATGAGTTATATAACACATGGTGCACATGGTATTTCAGGATGGGATGGAGAAAGTAATGAAAGCGTGTATGAGAGGTTTGGTATGGGTGTGACAGCGATAGGAGGGACTGGTGGTCAAATGGTGAAGGTGGTGCGCTGAGATAGTTTGGACAAGTGATGGGAATGAAGAAAATGAATTTGTGGAGAAAGTGTATAGGGGAACACCACCGGTGAAATGGATAATGGATAGGGTGAAAGAGTATTGAAGTGAGAGAGTTGAAGTAGCAGGATTGAGTGTGCTAAGAGGAGTGCCAGAACAGGGAGAGATGGAACACTTCTGCCATGGCCACCCCTGGAGGAAAGTTCCTGTGAGAGAGCAGGGTGGTAGAGATATATAGATAGAATAGAATTCAGAAGCAGTAGTAAGGTAGCCCTGCTCTGGCACTGGCAACACTGCCTCGCACAGGTTCCCGGCAGAAATATCGATGACTGATGATGAGCAATGCTCATCATCAGTCATCAGTCAGTAAAGCCCTCTCACACATTCACGGTCACGGTCCCAATCATCCCCAATCTGCAAATAGTGGCCAGCCTGCCGGCAAGATCAGTATTATTCACGATTGGTCATTTGACCGGCATTGCACCTGCAGTTTCCGCCTGTGCACCGCAGGTGGACCAGCTGCTCACCACCTAAAATCCAACGACCATGTACAACTTCAATTTCACCTCCTATGACCGGCGACTGATCTACGACAACTGCAGGTCAGTCTGCGGTAGGTCAGATAGCGGCAGACCTGCATATTATGCAGCTCTGCCTCCTATCTGCCTGCAGTAAACAGGTGCAGTAAACAGGTGACATTATGCAGTGCAAAATGCCGGCGACACATTGGCAATCAAACACGGTTGTTACTACACCTGGTGGATAGGGTATGTATAATAAATGTCCCTCAGGTGTTTTCAATCATTCCTGTGTTTGACATCGCCATTACTTTCTCAGCTCGTGAACGTGGATTGAACTCCTTAACCCTTACATTACGGGCGATCAGATATATAAGTGCGCTACCACACTCTACGCTCCTACGCTTCAAATATACCGCCAGTTCTTGACTCAGAAGAATGGTGGAGGCATCTGGCATCTGTACACTCTCATTTGTCTCAGCGCGCCATACCAAAGGCCACAGATCATTTTCCACTTTTGTTGAATACATCTGGCATGTCTCGTGACGCATCAAGCAGTTCCTCTGCTCCGGAGCGGAAGTAGAGCGCCGAATCAAAGTGACAGTGACTCTGATGACTGCTATGCTAGTGACATTGACAGAGGAGGGAGGAGCAAGTAGGGGGGGGGGGGGAGAGAGAGAGAGAGAGAGAGAGAGAGAGAGAGAGAGAGAGAGAGAGAGAGAGTGTGTGTGTGTGTGTGTGTGTGTGTGTGTGTGTGTGTGTGTGGTTCTTCAAATCAACAAGACACCGCCACGAGAAAAAGCGCAATATTTTCGGCATAATATTTTACATTGTCATAACTATTTTATTATTAGGAGAGAAGTTTTATTACACCACCACATATACTAGATGAATATACAATTATTGCAAAGAAGAAAGACACCATTTCCACCTCTTTTAAATGTCTAAATTTTCCCCATGCACACCATCCAGAGAAATATATTGCCACCCATACTCCAAGGGTTAAATTGGACGTGGACAGAATCCAGATTTTGTTGTTGCTTGTATACCTACTGGAAAATGACAATTGAAAGAATATAGAAGCGACATAAGGCAACGTGGGTGAGAATATGGATGCAGAGAAGAGGTCATGTTGGTATGCTAGATACCCTCATGAAGAAATAAGAGGCTGAGGATCCAGCAGGCAAGCACATGGACAGGGATATATTGAACAGTCACATTACATAATTTTTACGGGGCCTAATCACTAAACACTTTCAAAACGGTGAAGCAGACGTATGCGTCACAGTAATGAAAGATTAAGAGAAATGGAAGAGGATTAATCATATTCTATCCTTCTTAATACTCTTCCATTTGTGACTAAGAGGTTTAGATGTGGTTTAAGAGGAAATGTAAAAGGATAAAGAGGTTTAGAAGAGGACTAACCCTTTCCATACGGTGGCCAACGTCGGTGTCAACGTACTGAAAGGGTTAATCTGTCTAATCACAGGTCACACCTTGCTGATCTCTAGGTCACACAAAGGTGTTGACGTAGCTTTCCAGTGGTCCACAGCTGGCCTACTGCCACCTGCCTGTGGTTTACCCCCAGCTGCTGCCGGATGTCTGCCAGCAATCGCAGGTGTACCACCGATCAATCAGTTTTTCTGAGACTGCCAGTCAACCAGGAGCATCCTGATATTTTTAACATTTTTAATTTGACTGGTGGTGGTCAATGGCATCTACGGTCATCAAATAAACCAGTGATGCATGGCAGCTTGCGCCAACCATCCCTGATCTTACCACCGATCAGGCCAATTTTCTGCCACTGGCAGAAAATTGGGGATGATCAGGACCGTGACCATGAATGTGTGCGAGGGGCTTAATGGAAACAGTGCATCCTTTTCAGATGATGGGATTGACACATGCCTCCTGCCAGAGAGGAGGTATTTTCCGTAGCAAAGGAGGCTCTCATTTAGCGATGGAGTTACTGATTGTATTACTCAGAGGAGAAGAAAGAGAAATGAGCGAAGTGGAGGCAGGTGCAGGGAAGGACAATTTTATAAACCCTATCTTAGGCTCTTCTACCACTACCACCACTACCTCCACCATGTCAGCTGCTTTAAGTTAAGGTTAAAATATAATTGAAAAAGTGAAAGCAGGGGAAGGAAATCCTATCACTCCATCAACTCCAAGCCCCCAACTGCATACTCACCAAGCACCTCCACCACCACACTCACCAAGCACTATGTCACCCTGAAGAAATCTAATCCAGGGGGTTGTGAGATCACTTGAGGCAATGCCTCATATTTTGCCAGGCCCTAGCTGTGGAAATTATTCCACTTTGTATATATTGCATATTACCTTTTATTATCATTAATTTAGTGATATTCATTTAGAATTAGAAAAAAGTGGTAGTAATTCAATACCACAGAATAATTAGAAGTGTAATGAAGAGTGTTTTGAATATTATCAGTGGTTCAACTGATGGCGTGGCACCTGCTGACGTAGCTCACTAGCATGCTCTCTCTCTCTGATGCCACACTTCATAGTGAGAACATCTTCATACCCTCACCTTCAGTTTAGTTATTCTCATAATGACTCAGGAGCTTAGCAGGTAACTAACTCACTTACTTTGATTCAAGTGGTATCTCCTAGTCATCAAACTGTAAATTTTACATCTTCAAGCTGCCCTCTGCTGAGAGGAGCCTCCACATGAGATACACTTCCCCATGCCACCACCACGGCATTTTGTGATGAAGCGGGAGATCAACAAAAAGTACTCGCACCTCTGTTCAGACAAGGTGCCAATGACCCAATTCTTGTTTGGGGATGACGTCTCACAGTCCGCTAAGCACATTGAAGAGTCAGAGAAACTGAAACACAAAATCACAGCCAAGAAACCACCTGCTACGTGGAGATACGCTGGAGGAAGGACGAGAGGTTTTTGGGGAAGGACCTCGCACAGGGGGTTCTCCTCCAGATTCCAGCCTTGTGGACTGCACAAGTCGGCCTCCAGGGGTAGTCAACGACCAACCTCTGCACGTCATGACACTGACTCAAAAAACGCCAGGGGCCGCACACACTACAGGCCCAGGCAATAGCAGAGGCCAGTAACAGCTTCAAAGCGGGTAGACTGCATTACTTTGCACATGAGTGGCGTAGCATTACTACTGACCCAATTATTTTGGATATTGTACAACATTGCCACCTTGATATCAAAGTTGAGGACATTGACCATTTATTCTTAAGTGAATTAGAATATCAATTTAATAAGGTAGGAAAACAAATTATTTGTGAGATTACCAAACTCTTAAGGCTCAGGGTGATTAAGGTTATGCAGAGGAAGGCGGATCAAATTATTTCTCCCATTTTTTTTAAGGGAGAAGAAGAACGGTGAATTTAGGTTGGTGCTCAATTTGAAAGAATTAAACATCCATATCCCATACATACACTTTAAAATGGAGAATTTTGAGCAAGCCATTAACCTTATCAATGCAGGAGACTATTTGGCTTCAGTAGATCTGAGGCGATGCATATTGCTCGTAAAGATTGCAGAGGAACAACAGAGATTCTTTTGTTTTAAATGGCAAGGTACAGTTTACCAGCTCACTTGTCTTCCAAATGGTATTTCAGAGGGTCCAAGACTTTTCACAAAACTGATGAACCCTGTTTTTGCAACTCTGAGAAGGGTTACAGTATTACCAGCTTTATAGATGATACATGCAGGGATGCTTGGCTTGCATACAAGATACAATCAATTTGTTGAGGAAACTGGGTTTCTGCATTAATGAAGACAAGTCAGTCCTGGCCCCAACACAACGCCTTGAGTACTTGGGCAATATCATTGATACCAACAGTATGAGAATTTCCTTGCCGGAGCAGGGTAGAGAAGATAACTCAAAGCTGTAAGGAACTCCTGGGCAAGCAGAGAGTCAAAATCAGGGAAGTGGCTAGGGTCACTGGCCTCCTGGTGGCTGCCACCCCAGCAGTGGAGTTGGGAAAACTGCACTACAGGAAGTTGGAAACTGCGAAGATTGCAGCTTTGCAGAAGGAGAAAGGAAACTTTAGCAGGAGGATGACTATCACTAATGAGATGAAAGCTGATCTAACTTGGTGTTTAAATAATATTTCAACACAGGACAGGCAACTATGCAGAGCAGGCACAGATATTGACCTGTACGTACACGGATGCATCTGGTACAGGCTGGGGCGGTCACTTAAATCAGCAGACCACTAGTGGTTTTTGGTCAACAGAGGAGAAACAATTACACATCAATGCTCTTGAGCTCAAAGCAATCCTCCTAACAATACTGACTTTCAGACTTGAGCTCTGTGGGAAGCACATCAAAGTTTTCTGCGACAATACTACGGCCATGACATATATAAATGAAATGGGAGGTACAAAGTCACTAATTTGTAATGATATCTACTTCAATTTGGGAATGGTGTGTAGCTAATAATGCATGGGTCACGTGTTCACATACCAGGAAAAGACAACGTTATGGCGGACATTGCATCTCGTAGAGTCAACGACAGGCACGAATGGAAGCTGAATGAACTCATTTTCCAAGACCTATGTCAGATTTTTGGCACCCCTTCCACTGATCTGTTTGCATCTAGACTTAAAGACTTAACAACCAAGTGGCCTATTTCTGTTCATGGAAGCCAGACCCAGAGGCAGCTTACTTGATGCTTTTTCAATTAAATGGATGATATTTGACCTCTGTTACATTTTCCCCATTCTCTTTAATCACTAGGTGCCTGCAAAGACGCGTGCAGAAAGGGCCAAGGGTGGATGGTTGTACCCTGTGGCTGTCGCAGCCATGGATGGGCATGATACTCAGGATGTTGGTCGATCACTCCCGCATAATTATGAGAAGGAAGGACGTACTGACGCACCCTTCCTCAGCGGAGATGCACCCAATAATGAAGCACACGCGACTTATGGCATGCCTACTGTCCGGAGACACTCGGAGAACGGAGCATATCTGCAGAGGGTGCAGACATCATCCTTGCATCCTGGAACACCGGGACAGTGAAACAATACAGGCCACACATCAGAAGATGGATGCAATTTTGTGATAGGTGGGACATCAATCCCCTTGATCCCACTGTATCCAACATCAACTTTTTGACGGAAACCTTCCACGGGAGAGTGGGGTATGAATGCCTCAACACAGCCAGGGGTGCTCTCTCTTCCCTAGGCATTGTGGTGAATGGCTGTAGGCGGGAATCACCTGCTGGTTAACAGATTCATGAGAGGGTGTTCAACCTAAGACCAACTAAACCCAGGTACAGGGAAACCTGGGATGTTACACCAGTACTACAGGAACTTAGATCTAAGTACATATTACAAACTTGTCCCTCAAAGAACTAACGTTGAATCTTGTGATTTTGATTGGACTTTCAAAAGTGGCGAGAGTCCAAACTTTACACTTGTTGGTGCTAACAGGCATTAGCACAGGGGATGATTACATTTCTGTTCAGTTGGGGGAAACATTAAACAATGCAGACCTAACTATAACATTCAAAGAGTGAAGTTTCAGGCTTATTCTAGAGATGCCAGCTTGTGTGTATGTAAAACTTTGCTAACCTACATCAAACAGACAGAGGAACTCAGACAGATCACCAAACACAAGGTGGATAACCTACTCATCAGCTATATCAAACCACACAAACCTGTCTCAAAAGACACCATCACACGTTGGATCAAGAACATGCTTCACATGTCAGGGGTAGACACTGCCAAATTACAGCTGGCAGTGTTCGGCCAGCCGCGGCGTCGAAAGCCAAGGCTATAGCTGTCCCAGCAACATGTATCATGGTGAAAGCGGAGTGGTCAAGACAAACCACTTTTGCAAAATATTATGACAAGCATATTATTGCCGAATCAGACCCATTCCAGGAAGCCATATTAGAATGAGTTGGGTATCTTACTACAACATATGGGTGGACTTTACGGGTTACGTATAGGGCTCAGGCAACTGATTAAATGTTATTTTGTATTTTGTGAACATTTACATTACCATGTCTGGGTATCAAAGTGTGGTGCGCAGCCAAGGCATATGGTTTATTATTAGTTATACACTAAGTTTACACAGCAGTAGATCAGCATTTCACAATGGATGAGCAGTTGTTCAGATTAGCTGGGTGCTCATAACATGTTCTTGTCAAATGAATTATACAGCTCAAAGGGAAATTTTGTCATACTTATGTGCACGTGTATGTATATGAACATATCAGTAGATCATCGGTGTCCACGAATATTTACTGACCCAAATTCATAACTAATATCAGATACGACACCCACATGGCTTCAAAGCCTCATGTGGAGGCTCCTCTCAGCAGAGGGCGGCTTGATGATGTAAAATTGAACAAGTAGACGAGACTTACCTTGTGTCAGTTGAAGTATGCTTGTAATTTTACGAAGCAAGCCGCCTCCACTCCCTCCCATGCTTTCATGATTAGGACTCATTCACCATCCTATACGGTTATGCTTATCTTACGACATGTGGGTGGTCGTATTTTTTGAAGTCTGGTGGTGGCGCGGAGAAGTGTATCTCATGTGAAGGCTCCCCTCTAGCAGAGGCGACTTGCTTCGTAAAATTACAAGGATACTTCAACTGACACAAGGTAAGTCTCGTCTACTTGTTAAATTTTCCCACATAGTATATATAAGGTGGGGTTATAAGGAAGGTTGCACCCAGCATCAGCATTTAGCATTTAAATTTCCAAACAAAGCATAATGTCGGAAATTTGTATGCAAAATTTACCTCCTGTTATATTATGTACCATTAGGGAGAAATTTATTCAATTTGGAGAAATTGCACTTTGTGAAATTAGCTAAATAAGACTATTATAATTCAAATTTGGGACAGTAAATCAAACAACAGAGGTAATTTAATACCCGCACATATCACCGTCTTGGCAGGAAGCGACGTCACGGCGTTGGGGCTCGTGAGCAAAAGCCTCTCGGCTACTCCAGGTACCCTGTGACGCAAGAAATGGCTCTCCTCATCAGACTCTGACCCATAAACATCAACGGGCTGATTGTTACCGTCTCATCTTCCACCATCTTACTGGGTTAAACTTTTCACTGTACATATGTACATAGTCTCCAGTGTAATGCTCAGCATAGCATAAGATATACACTGTCCATGACTCAACTGGGTCTCCAGGGGACTCCCAACAACATCTGGCCTGCCATCTTCACGCCTTGCCCATCACATCTAACCTGAGCTAAGTACACTTAAATTGATTTCTCGTGTGGTTTCCGGGTGATTAAAGCATCATCGGATTCCCTGTAAGTATTACTGATCCATGGTACTTTGGAAATTAATTTATGTACGGATCTATGCGGTGCATCACATCTGGACCACATAAGTAACACAGTTATGGTTGGTGATAGGGAGTGCTTAGTTTGGTCCTGAGGCATGTCAGTTTATCAGTATCCAATCCATTCATAATTTGTCCTGTGAAGCCAATTTAATTTTTCACACATACGTAATTTGTGTTAAGTAACTTCATATCATTCCTCTCTGTTGTTTCCAGTATAAGCAATTCTGAGCAAAATTTCATATGCTACTTATTAAAAGTAACCCAACTTTGGTTATAACAGCATTCCACTCCTAGAACTTATCTCATACTCCCACATACTCTAGTTAGGGACCCTAATCAACATCATACAAATTAAACCACTTACATGAAAAGTTTATTACAAAAGAATTCTGGTATATGGCCTTTATACATACTTTAGTCTTGCTTACCTGTGAAAGAAACAGAGGTGTTACAAATGCATCTTGCAAGTCTGATGGAAGAGAGCACTCTGCATGGAGAAGTAAACATTGCTGCCATGATGTTCTGAGGAAGAAAATTCATACATATCAAAGAACATCCTTCAAAGACAATAAAGTTACTAAGCTATGGGAGCCACTATATGGTGCTGCTGGACAGATGTCCAACACCAAAACTGTCAGTCCAAATTGCACAGGTTCAAAGCCACATGTAAAACATTAGGTACCAATGAAACTTGTGTTTAACCACTTCACTTCGAAGTCTCACTCATGAGCCTGGTACAGTGTACAGGGTACCCACGCGTGAGAAATTCATATGTTGAAACTAACTTGAGGAGGCGGTGGCTGAGTGGTTTGTGAGCAAGTCCCGCATTCGCCATGTTCTGAACAATGTGGGTTTGAATCCATTGCTACCACCTGGGATTTTTCAGTCACTGCCGAATGGCCTAAGACTATCCACTTGCCTGAGCCATTACGGGCTTGGGACAACCACCAGGCCTCTAAAAAAAGCCTACTGGAGCTAATGGCCGGAAAAAATAAATAAATATACAACTAAATATAATAAAACCAATACTTTTATAAAAAAAATCATTCATTATTGCATTGTATATCATTTGAAAGTTTATCTACCATTTTTCTATATTTTTATTGATGTATACACCTATCCTTCATATATCGCACCTAATTGGGGCCAAGAAGCCCACGTGCTATAGAAAATTGTGATAGCCAAACAATAGAATTAATGGGAATTATTTTAATTAAATCCTAGATGTTCCGTATAGGAGCCGTGAGCAAAAGTAACTGTTCACACATCACAACAAGGTTACTTTGTTTACATTTGGCTCTGGAGGACCAACACGTGGAGGCAAAGCTGGAGAAGGCTACATTTCAAGGTTACTCTACCTATTATTACCAGCTACTGGAGGATGCAGCAAGGAGATATAAGGAAAATATATCTGTATTGAAAAATATATACCCATATACATTGGAAAATATCCATTTTGGCAATGATACATTTAGGTGACCTCGTGTATCCTACATGGATATAGTCGATTAGTAAGTGTTCACCACCAGTTTTATCACTCAGGAGGAAATGAGGACAAGGAAAAGCCTCATTTATTTTTTATTGATGGGATGGGGCAAGAAGTGCTGTCTGCTTCAGTAAATGGCAAAGCCCTGCTACTGGGCAAGGCACATCTTTATTATCCTGTGTGTGTGTGTGTATTAACCTAGTTGTATTGACCTACAGTACCCTCTCGAGTTTCGCGCTCGCTTCGTTCGAAGGTTTAGCACTAAACTCGAGGATCGCGATAACTCGAGGTATTGGAAACACTAAAAAAGCGCTTATCTGTTCTGTCCCGTGGATTTTTATTTTTTTATTTTTTTTCATGTGGGCTATGGCGCCGGTAGACTATCCATCTGGGCCTGATGGTTTGCCCTGAGCCCGTCATGGCGCAGGCAACTGTTTATAGTGGCGCCATTATAACTGGCTCATGCTGCCCCCCGAAGCTCACTTTTTTTTCCTCCTTTACTGCCTTGTTATCTCAAAATACGTACCTTGGAAAAAGGAAGAAAACAGGAAGAGGGAACGGGTCGTTTTAAAGCCACAGATGAAGCCTTACGATTGGCTGAGCTCTGAAAACACGCTTGTGATTCGCTGGGAGTCTGATGACATTATCGCTGGCGCTCACCCGGTCAGCGGCCTCGCTGCCTTGGGGCAGTGTCACACTGGCCGTTTTCTTCTAACCGTTGTGGCTACTGGGAGCGAGTTGTCGGTTGCCCGTAGCCTGCTGGTGTCACACTGGGCCATTTTCTTCCCACAGCGTTGGCGGCAGCTTGGACAACCGGCAAATCCAACTTTTCCAGGCCAAGATCGGTTGCCCGTATCCACATCCACAACGTAAACAAAGCACTTGCCCTGTATCAACATGGCGTCGTCTGCTAAAGTAAGGGCTGTCACAGCTTGTGCTGCCATTACCCAAGTTATGGACTTGTTGCTGCAGTTAAATGGCAGGAAGAAGCTGTTGTGGGTGTGGTGTGTCTGTGGGTCCTCCGTGCCAGTTCTCATTGTCACCATTGTGCGTGAGCGGCCAACCCACCCATCTTGACTCCGACCACATAAACACGTGGATCGAGTAACAATTAACAAAGACACACACACACACACACACACACGCACACATCAGACTCATCATGAACCATGGCAGATATTTCTCACAAACAAAAATGGCTATGCCATTTCCTAGTGTGTGTTAGAACTTATTTGGTGAGTGGTTCATACAAACCAAACATACCCAGTGGCAAGAAGAGAGCAGTGTTAAAGACGACTGCTCTCTTCTTGCCAAGAGCTAGGTTTGGTTCATGTGAGCCACTCACCAAATACAATTCTAACACTCAAGAAATGGTGAAGTCATTATTGTTTGTCAGAAACATCTGCAATGCTTCCTAATGAGTCTGTGTGTGTGTGTGTGTGTGTGTGTGTGTGTGTGTGTGTGTGTGTTGTTATTCGATCCATGTGTTTATGTGGTTGAGTCAAGATGGGTGGGTTGACAATGAGAACTGGCATGGAGGAAAACCACACACACCACACCACAACTGTTTCCTTCCATTTAACTGCAGCAACAAGTCCATAACTTGGGTTGGTAAGAAGCCCCCGACAGCCCCTTGCTAGCGAGAACAGATGTTTACGTTGATGTGGATACAGGCAACCGACCTTAACCGTGTGACACACACCAGGAAAAGTTGGAGTTGCTGGTTGCCCTAGGTGGCGCCAATGCGGCGGGAAGAAAAAAGCACTGGGTGACACCAGCTTACGGATAACCGTGAACTCGCTCCCAGTTGGGCGCACAGGCGTTGCCCGTAGCCCCAACGGTTGGACGAAAACGGCCATTGTGACACTGCCTTCAGGCAGTGAAGCCGCTGATAGGGTGGGCATCGGCGATGACGTCATCGGACTCCCAGCGAATCACAAGCGTGTTTTCAGAACTGTCAGCCAATCGTAAGGCAGCCGCCTTCAACTGCGGCTTCAACACGACCTGTTTTCTTTTCCCCTTTTCCCCTGCCGGGTGTTGCCATACCGCCCACACTTATCATATACCTCTCAAAGTGTGTATATCTCATCATTTTATAAAGAAATGGGCTTCCTCTACTCGCAAAGTTATATTTCAAGTTGAAATACGCGATTTATAGGCATTTATACGCAAATATGATAATACTGTTAGCATTTACTACACAGGGCCTGAGCTAAGCTCGGATAGTCTTGTCCCCATGTCAATATCTATCCAACCTCTCCTTCATTTGATGGACACTCCTCGCCTCCACAATCTCCTCCCTTAGACCGTTCCACTCATCTACACTTCTGTATAGGAAACTGTATATACTTCTTTTTATCCTTCAGACATGTTCCCTTTTTTAGCTTTTTACTGTGACCTCTCAACCCCCTATATGTGAGTGTATTTACCTATTTATAGTATTCAGGGCCTGAGCTCAAGCTCAGACAGTCCTGTCTCCCAATCTATATTTGTCCAGCTTTTCTTTCAATACATGGACAACGCCTGCAGGGATTACTTACAAGAGGGTAGCCTACTAATTTTGAGATGCTGACTGCTTATTTCTGGACAAAATATGATGCTGCTTTTTTATGGAGATAGTATTTTTCTCCGGAAATCACAAAATCATTGACTTTTCGTTGGCTCCGACTATTAACAATTAACTTTCGCAGTATTAAAAATAAAATAGCCCAGTTACACCATCTAATCACTACACACAACCCCGACATAATAGTAGGGACTGAGACTTGGTTGACTCCTGACATAGACAGTAGTGAGATTTTCCCTCCCCCTTTTAGTATGACCGTTTACCGTAAAGACTGCCCAACAGACCTCGGCAAAGGTGGCAGTGTTATCATCGCCACCAAGCAGGGTCTTTGTGTTAAGTAGAGGCCTGACCTTGACACAGACTGCAAAATCATCTGGGTCCAGTTACAAACCTTCAACTGTAAATCTCTTCTTATTGCTGCTTTCTACAGACTGCCTTCTACCAATACAGACTATTTACACAATCTTCAAATTTCTCTTTCACACATACAGTTAGACAAACATCTGGATCACAGGTGATTTCAACCTCCCCGACATCGACGAGACTGCAATTTCCCCTTTAGATCCTCCCGATGCTGACGCCCCCAACCCCATTATTCCCCACAAACAGACGCCAACTACACGACACATTCGTTGACATCATTCAAACATTTTCACTCTCACAAACAGCACTCCAGCCAACACGAACACATACTGTACCACTCCCGCTGGCCACAGTGTCCCTTTGACCATAGCTAGGACACACACTTGACCTTTTTCTCACCAACAACATTCTTAACATAACAAACACTCAGGTTGTTCCAGGACTTAGTGACCACGACATACTCATCTTTGACGCTGACCTCTGACCGATTAGACATAAACAGAGACCCAGACAGATATTCCTTTATTCAAGGTCTGACTTAGACATGATCAAACAAGACCTAACTGCCTTCAGCACTGACTTTTTTATGACAGACCCACACACAAGACCTTCTTCCGCCAAGTGGAACAACCTGAAACACACCATACATAACTCTATGAACAGACACATAACACAAAACACTTTCTAGTAGGTACACACTTCCCTGGTTTTCCAGGGATCTCATGAACAACATCGCAAGAAACAAAGACTCTACAGACGCGCGCAGACATACAACACAACAGATAATTGATTGGACTGCCTACAAAAAACACCAAAACACATTTGCCAAAATCATAAAAGTAGCGGAACGCAAACACATAGCAACTTACCTCACAGACAACGTAAGAAATAAGAAAAGAAACTTTTTCAAATTCTTTAAGGTGCGCAAACATGACACCAACACGATTACATCACTAAAAGACAACACTAACACATTTGTAGCCAGCCCACAACACAAAGCACAAATACTCAACACACAGTTCCAATCGGTATACACACAAGAACACAACCTGACACCAAACATGCCACACAGCCCCTTCCCCCTCATAGCCCCCCTTGACATCACGACTAACGGAATACAGATATTACTGGAAGGACTTGACAACTAAATCCACTGGCCCCGACAACATTCCTGTCTTCAGCCTTAAATCCTTTGCCCCCATCCTTGCCTCCATCCTTCAGGCCATATTCACCCAATCCCTATCATCCACCTCATTACCCTCCGACTGGCTTTTGGCAAACATCAATCCATTGTTCAAGACAGGTGACCGGACTGACCCAGCCAATTATCGCCCCATCTCACGAACATCGATTCCATGTAAAATTTTCGAACATATAATAATGTGGCAGTAGATGGAAGGCTTAGAAAAAAAAAATTGTGATGCGAAGGTAGTAAGATGGATCTGACCATCTTGCAGTGCTGGCAAAGTTAAAGCTGAAAGAAAAGTGGGTGTTTGAAAAGAAAGGTGAAGTAAAAATGGAAATACTGATGATAGAAAAGTTACAGGAAAAGAAATAAAAGATGAGTATAACCGTGAATTGGCAGAGGCCTTAAGTGAAAAATGGGAAAGTGTAAAAGATGATACAAATACTGAAAAGTTTTGGAACATTTAAAGAAATAATGGTAACTACAACAAAAAAAGTGTTAGGGATGAAAGTGGTGAGAGATGGAAAAGAAAAGGAAATTCATGGTGGACAGAAGAGATAAGGAGGATAGTAAAAGAGAAAAGGGAACTTTTTAAGAAAACTCAAGAAAGAAATGTGGCTGAACAAGTAAAAAGGGAAAGGAAAAAGAAATATAGAGAATGCAAAATGAAATTGAAACAAGCAATAAAAGAAAGTAAGAAGAAAGTTGATGAAGACTTTGGAAAAAGACTAAGTGAAAAATATAGAGGGAACAGGAAATCATATTGGAAAGAAGTAAAAACGAAAGAAATGCAGAAAATATCTCCTCAAGTAAAATAAATGAAGTTAAGGATGAGAATGGAAAGATGTTGAAAGACAGGAAGCTGTGAAGAGAGATGGAGAGAATATTTCAAAAACTTAATGAATTTTGAGAATGGACGTCCAGCAGCAGTTTTGAGCAGAGGTAGAGGAGGAGTGTATAAAGAAAGAAGTATAACATAGGAAGAAGTAAATCAGTCAATAAAAGATTAAAAAATGGAAATGCAGCAGGAATTGATGGAATCACAGCAGAAATGTTGAAGTGTGGAGGAGATGTAGTTGTTAGATGGATGGTCAAGATATGTGAAGTAGCATGGGAAGGGGGGCGCCAGCAGACTGGACGAAAGCCATCATTGTCCCAGTTTACAAGGGAAGAGCAGGAGGGAATGTGGGAGCTATAGAGGTATAAGTCTCCTGAGTATACCCGGAAAGGTACTATATGGAAAAGTCATAATAGAGAGGGTGCAAAACTTACAGAAGAGAAAATCTGTGAAGAACAAGGAGGCTTCAGGAAGGGAAGGGATGTGTGGATCAGATATTTGCCTTCAGGATGGTAGTAGAAAAAATAATAGCAAAGGAAAGAAACTATATGCTGTCTTCATGGATTTGGAAAAAGCTTATGACAGAGTCGAGTGGCTTGCCTTGTGGGATATTTTAAAGATTTGTGGTGTGGGAGGAAAACTGCTTAGTGCAATAAAGTCTTCCTATGAGGATGCATCTGCATGTGTCAAAATTACTGGAGAAACAAGTGAACATTTTTGAGATAAAAGTGGGCTTAAGACAAGGGTGCGTCATGTCACCATGGTTATTCAATATTTATTTGGATGGCGTTATTAGAGAAATTAAGGGCAAAGTTGGAGAAGTTGGAGTAAGACTGTTCGATGAGGGAAGGAAGTGGGTACTGAACTCGATACTGTCTGCTGATGACACGGTGCTCATTGCAGAAAATGAAAGTGACCTACAAAATTTGGTCAGTGTTTTTGATAGTGTCTGTGACAGGAGAAAGCTGAAAGTAAATGTCAACAAAAGTACAGTGATGGTTTGTGAGCAAAGTAGAAGTGAGGTTGTAGATTTTGTATGCCCATATAGAGTGGGAATTGAATTTGAAAAAGAATGCAAAATAATTTTGAATGGTGAAGAAATGGAGGAGGTCAATGAGTTTAAGTACCTTGGATCAGTTATGTGTAAGCATGGTGGTATGGAGGGAGATGTAAGAGAAAGGGCATTGCAAGGAAGAAGGGTGGTTGGGTCCTTGAGATGAATCATGAATGGCAGAAGTGTGAGCATGGAGGTAAAGAGGGATTTGAAATACAATAATAGTACCAACCCTCACATATGCAAGTGAAACGTGGGCCTGGAATGACAGTCAGAGGTCTAGAGTGCAGGCAGTGGAAATGAGTTATTTGAGGAGTGCTTGTGGTGCGAGTAGAATGGATGGAATGAGTAATGAAAGTGTGTACGAGCGTTTTGGAATGTGTCACAGGAAGAAGTGTGGAGTGGTGGAAGAAGTGAACCGACAGACTTTCAAGTGGTTTGGCCACATGGAGCGAATGGAGGAGAGTAAGATGACCAGAAGGGTGTATGTGAGTGAGATAGAGGCAGGGCAGGCTAGAGGACGACCTCCAGTGAAATGGAGGGATAGGGTGCAGGAGTACGTTAGGGAGAGGGGGGAAAGATCTTTGAGAAACTTTGAGCAGGCAAGGAGGGAGTGTCTGGATAGAGAAAGTTGGAAGCTCTTCTGCCGTGGCCATCCCTTGGTGGGAGCTCCTAGGAGCAGGCGTCGATGAAATGATGATGTATAATACACAAACACATAATGAATCACCTTGACACAAACAACATCCTTACTGACTCACAACACTTTCGACCCAAACGCTGATGTGAATCGTAACTCATTACTATATTTTACGACATTACGAGGCTACTTGACCGAAGTGACATCAAACAAGTTGACGCTATTATTTTAGATTTTGCCAAAGCCATCAACAAAGTCTCACACAAAAGACTGACATTAAAATTGAAATACTACGGTATTTCAGGACCTATTCTACACTGGATCACTGCATTTCTTACTAACCAGACTCAACGTGTTCTTCTTGACGGATCTTCATCTGACACTGTCCCTGTTTCTTCAGGTGTCCCACAAGGCACCGTTCTAGGCCCCCTTCTTTTCCTCCTGTACATTAACGATCTTCCACTCTCAACACCTAACTCTTCCACTAGACTATTTGCCTCCAGCGGTGGGAGCGCACTTGGCAAATGCACTTCTGACCAGATAAATGCAAACTATTAAGCTTCACCAGAGCTCACAACCCCATCCATCACATTTACACTCTCCATAATTCAGAACTAGAATCAGTCCACACACACAAGTATCTTTGTGTCCACCTCTCCACTAACCTTAAGTTCAACACCCACATAGACCGCATCACAGCCACAGCCAACCGAGCTCTGGGGTTCCTGAGGAGGAATTTACATAACTGCACACCTGACATAAAACACATAGCTTATGACAAACTTGTGAGACCAACACTGGAATACTGCTCCACGGTGTGGGATCCTTCTACACACACAGAAACATTCATAGGTTAGAACAAATCAACACCAAAGGCTAGGTTCATTACAAACAATTACACTCGAACGCCTGGCATCACAACACGGATCAAACAACAAATAATCATGGAACCTCTTCACTTACGCAGACAAGCACACAGACTTACACTTATGTACAAGATCACAAACACTCACACCGACATTGATCCACATACATACTTACACAACGTCAACAGTCAACGTACTCGTAACACACATCCATAAATACCAAACATGTCACACTAACACTGACGCATACAAGCACTCATACTTTCCACGCACCATACGTGACTGGAACAGCCTCCCTCACCAGACTGCGGTACAATAGACTCATTCAGAAAACAAATACACACTCACTTGTCACCACAACACACCAACACTAACAATTATACTAGATTCACTTCCCTCCCCTGCACACCCAGCTCCCTGTCCCCCCCACAGCCAACACAAATATGCGTGTTATGCACCTGAATGGGTGAGCTGCGCATTATGAATCAAGATGAAGATAAAGATTTTGTGGATTGACGCTTTTAAGAGAATATGGATAGTCCCAGATCTAACGAAGAAAGAAAGAGAACTAGACAGAGAACTTAGAAGGGAGCTGCAAGAAAAGAGGGATGCCGGTGAGGAAGGATGGTTTATCAGAAGGAATAAACTACACAGGAGTTTTTTGTAAATAAGAAATGCAGTGCTAAGCTAGAAATAAGTTTGCTCAATGTGCAAGGACTTACACAGGTGAAACAATGTGAGATAGAAAAACTAGTATCGGAAAACACAATTTTGTGCCTTACAGAAACACAAAAATATGAAAGTTAACGCTTTGGATGATTTAAAGTACATACACTCAAACAGAGATGAGAAAGACAAGACAGGAGGTGGTTTATGTGTTATGCATAGAAAAAATGACTTTTTAGTTACAGAAAAAGTGAATACCAAGCACAGTGATATATTGCATGTGAAATGTGTAGTGGAAAAACACAGTTTTAGTTTCTTACGTGTGTACATGTCTAGCAGTGACCAAGCAAGGAATAGAGTTATCGAAGTTGAGATAAACAACATATTAGATAAAATTGAAGAAGAACCATATATACCAGAGAACCTAAATTCCTTTTGGAATACAGTTTACAGACAAGGAGAAAATAAAATATACGAAGTATGGAACGAAAACACCAGAAGAATATATGAACAAACTCGAGAGAGAGATGGAGGAAGAACAGCACAACCTGTTAGAAGGCGAAAAAGGGAATCCAATCAACTTAAGGACAAAAATAACACAGAGAGAACATTTAGATATAGCCTACCAGTGTAATATACAAGGACCTAGACCAATGAAGAAAGATGGAGTAACAGTGACGAAGGAAGACGTGCAGACACAACTTAAAAGAACAAAGAAAGGTAAAGCATTGGGGCAGATAAATTGAAACCAGACCTGTATAAGGCACTAAGCCCAAGTGAAATATGTGTCGACAAACTTGTGGAATGTTTAAACAAAATTATTACGGAAGAGAATATAAAAGAAAGTTGGAAAAAGACTAACACTACCCTAATACCCAAGAAGAACAAACCTACAGCAGCCGATTTAAGACCAATAGCACTGGCCAATTCATCATATAAACTATTTATGGGCATTGTGAGGCAAAAGATTGAAGATCATTTTAGAGAAGTTGGACTAAGGAGTGATCTGCAGGCAGGCTTCACAGAGGAAAGAAGAGTCACGGACAACTTATACATATTAAAGTACTGTATCTCTGAAACATACAAAACAAAAACACACTAATAGTAACATCATTGGACTTCAAGAAAGCTTTTGATTCAATTGACGGAGGAAATTTAATAAAGACACTTATGAACAACAAAATAGACTCAA
The DNA here is from genome assembly GCF_024679095.1 of Eriocheir sinensis. Classification (NCBI taxonomy): domain Eukaryota; kingdom Metazoa; phylum Arthropoda; class Malacostraca; order Decapoda; family Varunidae; genus Eriocheir; species Eriocheir sinensis. Next base: position 12,426,177 of record NC_066554.1, read on the forward strand.
GGCTGATAAATATCATAGCACATATATATCATAATGATCGAACACATTTACATTTGAACAATGAAAAACAGTCAACAATCAACATAACAAATGCAGTACGACAAGGGTGTAATGGTTCCACAATCCTTTTTCTGCTAATAACATACGATATTGTTAAAGTAGTTGTAGTTATATCAGTGTATTATTATTATTATTATATGTCACCATGGATTAGGAATGCATGTATCAGTGGAAAATACCCACTTCAGATAGATCACGCCACCGTCTGTAGGAATGTCACTTGTCAGTGTTGATCGTACGTTCGTCTCAGTATGTGTAACAAGCATTTCGTCAACTTAGAGGTCACCTTGACGTACGTGACCGGTTGTAACTTCATTATTTTCCAAGCCTCTAATCTGGACTCCTTCCCGAGAGCCCGACTCACTCAGACCTACAGTCTCGGCTCTCTCCAACGCCCCTGTACTTAGGTTAAGAATATATTCACCTAAAGCAGCGGAGTGTTTTCCTTCACGCCTTGTTCGTCCCCTCAAGACCCTGTCTGAGCTACACACAACCAAGACCGGCAGCCGTTACAAAATCATACAGAAACTAGGAGACGAACAAATTGGATTAAAAAATGATAAGTTAAATATTCCTATTTTATATTATGCTGACGATGGACTACTACTGTCAAGAACAATAGATGAAGCAAAGTACAGCATCAACCTTATACAGAACATAGCTATGCAATGTGGGCTCCAAACAAACAAAGAAAAAAGTAATATTAATATATAATCAACAAGAACAACCAGAAACAATTGCAGGCATTAGTACCTACATGTAATAAAATAAAGTATCTTGGAATAACAATAGAAAACAAGAAGGACTGCTTTAAGGAACATAAGAGAAAATGAACAAAGCCAATCAACTAGCAAACATGGCATATAGCATCACGGAAAGGAGTTGTAACAGGTTGTTAGTTGGAAAAGGATACTGGAAAGGCGTCGGATTGGCTACCATAGCATATGGAGCAGAAATACTTTACTACACGAAAAAAGAACTAGACAAACTCCAGTGCACAGAAAACAAAGTTTACAGATGCATTTTACAGGTCCCAACATATACAGCAAGCTGCGTCTTGAGATCAGAAGTAGGAGCAACATCAACAGTAGCCCGAGATGCAAAAATAAAATCATGTTTACTAAACACATACTAAAAGAGAATAGAAATGAGTTGATGAAAGAGATCTTCATGCAGGAATATGAGAAGGGAAAGACTACATGGATAAAGAACCTGAAAGTATGCAAAACATGAACTTGACACTTAGAGAAATAAAAGATGTAAAGAAGGAAAGTATTCTAACAAAAATCAAAGAATGGGATACATCAAGGTGGAGAAGGGAAGCAGAACAGAAACCTACACTAAGTATATACAGAAAATACAAGAGTAATATAGAAGAAGAAAGCTGGATAGACAACATGAAGAATCAAGATTAATGATGAGAGCAAAAACCAACACGCTAAGTTTAAACTGGAGAAATGGCTACCAAGGAAAGAGTGAGCGATGTCCATATGATGAATGTGACAAGGAAACATTAGAAAATTTTCTTTTAGAATGAACAGGATATGAAGATATAAGAAACAAATTTAACTTACAGCTAACTTCTCACAACACAGAAAAAATAATAGCAGAAACACTAATTTTTGGTGAACAATGAAGCAAAGATATACAAGAAAGAAAAGAATATATTAAAATTATCTGGAAAACAAAACACGATTAATCTAGCTAACAACTGCTTCTGATATACCGAAAAAATAGCATGGGTACTGCATAGGATACTTCTTTTGCTTCACATTTGCGAAGGTTTTAGTTCCCGGTCGTACCAATTTACTGCGTAGACGGCTTGATTATTTGGGGGTGCCTGGAAAATTTCTAAGTCCAGTGTTGTTGTATGACACGAGGGCTCTGTGGGCAGACTGAGCCTCTTTGCTGCCTTATACTACACCACAGAAACTAGTTCCTAAGTCAGTAATATCCAAAAACGCGCCTGGATTATAACGATTTCGGACAAAAAAACGGTCTTTTAAGAGTTTTACGTTATTTTTTTCTCTATATTAAAGCAACTAATGCTGCAGCTATTTGTATTTTCTAATTTTAAAGGAATACATTCGTAAAATGTTACTACGCGAGGGTGTTTCAGTGGCGGCACCTAACCGGGGTTCCTGAAGTCAGTTGTTTTCAAGCCGCCATAATGGATGGAAGGCCCGACACTCACTCCCTCAAAATATCCATCTACTTTACCTTTCAGTGAGTGTTAACTGAGTATTTAACCTCTTTATTGGTGTGCATGTAGGTTAACAAAGGACCGATTACTATCCCAATACCGGGTCCAACAAAGACACGGGCGTGTCACGTGTCACATAGGGTGTGACAAGCACGTGTCAGAAAACAAACGGATATTGTTCAATGTGCGATTACACGCCTGACACTCGTCAACAGACCCGCTGCGGCGGCTGCTACGTTATATAGGAATAAATTACAAGAGTATGCGTTAGGGAGTTTCCTTTCTTTAGAGACTAGGGATTTTTCCCGATTTTGGGGATTTTTGTAGGGACATTTTGAAAGCCCATTTTTCAGTGATTTGGCCGTCCACCACCAAAACCACTTTTCCCTACAGGGATTAATCGAGCTAACGACCACCAAAACCACAGTTCCCTAAAGGGGTTAATTGAGCTAACGCCGCCGCCGCAAAATAACTCGCATTCATTACCTACCATATGAAACATCACTAGGTCTTCATATATTTTTTTTACAAACGTTTGGTTAGCGACGGTACGCTTGGTTAGCGATGGAACGCTTGGTTAGCGACGGTACGCTTGGTTAGCGACGGTACGCTTGGTTAGCGACGGTACGCTTGGTTAGCGATGGTACGCTTGGTTAGCGATGGTACGCTTGGTTAGCGATTAACCCACGCATGTGAGACCAGGTCCACCACGCGTGGTTATTTTTTTTTAGAACACGCAGCCCAACGGTTGCCGTGCTGAGGGCCGGGTATAGCCCGGGCCTGCTCAGCCCGAGTCCCGGATGACCTTGAGTCATGGCTCAGGGCTGTTTCGGGATGGTTAGCGATTAGCTCACGCATGTGAGTATACGGTAGGGATTTTCCTTACTTTCGAGAACAGGGAATTTTCCCTAATTTTGGGATTTTTCTAGGGATATTTTGAAAGCCCATTTTTCAGTGATTTTGGCTTCCCCCAAACCCCGGTTCCCCACAGTTCCCCAGGCTTGTCTTGGGGGGTAGGGGGGGCTGGGATGGTGGAGGGGGAGAAGTAGTTGTTCTGTAGTTTTACACACAACACAGAAAAACACAGGAACTGCAGCACAACTAAAGAAACAGCCTAGCAGGAGCCGATGCCAAGGCTTATCCCACGCCTACTACTGAACTGAACTGATCCCGCGGCCACAGCCACAAAATAGCTCGCAGAGAGGTCCAACTTGCTTACCGTTTCTAAATTATTCGTCAATAATCTTTGGCACGTGCGGTATTATGAAAAATTAAATTATGAAACTTCGGTTGCACAGCAGCCTGAATCTACATGTTGTTCGTTGTTTTTGGTCTACAAAAACTTCTGTACTATCAGTTTTAGGCACTTGATACACTAAAGCAATCAATAAATCACGAACACACGCTTTACTTGTTCATTATGTATTATACCTTGGAGGAAGATTTATACTTCTTCGTGGGTGTTTTATGGGGCTAGTTAGGCTGTGGGCCCTTCTTCTTCTTCTTCGTGGGTGTTTTATGGGGCTAGTTAGGCTGTGGGCCCTTCTTCTTCTTCTTCGTGGGTGTTTTATGGGGCTAGTTAGGCTGTGGGCCCTTCTTCTTCTTCGTGGTAGTTGTTATCAGGAGTCGTTCCCACAGCCTCTAGAGCCCCGTCAGTGGTAGTTGTTATCAGGAGTCGTTCCCACAGCCTCTAGAGCCCCGTCAGTGGTAGTTGTTATCAGGAGTCGTTCCCACAGCCTCTAGAGCCCCGTCAGTGGTAGTTGTTATCAGGAGTCGTTCCCACAGCCTCTAGAGCCCCGTCAGTGGTAGTTGTTATCAGGAGTCGTTCCCATAACAAACCTCCTTCTTCTTCTTCTTCTTTTGACCTGTCTCGCTTTTCATCGGCTCACCTGTGTTGCCTTCAACTCCGTTTTTAATATTTTACTAGAAGTGTGCTTCCTAGTTGTTAGGGTGACGCAACAAATGTTAAATTATGAGGTTTATTCACATTATGTTGATATATAATGGTAGCGAGCGTGTTGAAATTAAGTAACATTATTATTTACAATTCATCACTGCATGTTGGTAATGGTAGCGAGCACTGATATTAATTAACGGTATAGGTCCAACTCGGCCCCTAACCATCTCGGCCCATTCGATGTAACCAACTCCGCTCATCGCCTGTGCCAAGTCGGCCCACTTGTGATAGACAACTCGGCCCATTGCCTGTGCCAACTCGACCCATTTTTGACTCAAATATTATAATGTTTTCGTCCAGTATAGCTTTTGCAACAGCACTGAATTTGTTCGTCAATCTTGCTTCCTTTTCTTCCACATATACACTGAATAAGTTCTTAGTACTTTTCTGTATCTTTACTTTCTTCAAATGTACATTTGAAATGCTGCAGAACACACGCACAGCAATATTACGCAATGGTAGGTGTAAAGGTTTTATTATTCCTTTCCATACATTATTTAATGACTATAATAACTGCATTTAGAAACAATTATAGGACAAATCGTTTCCCTAAACATTATAAATTATTTGGTTGTTATAATTGTTTGAAAAGAAAGAAATGCTGAGAGGGGACCGGATGGAGGGGAGATAAACGCGAGACGAGAGAGAGAGAGAGAGACGAGCTACGTGAAATGCCTTGCACCGTTGCACGGTGGTGATGCAGCATCGTGACGAAAAGTGGTTTAGGATTTATATTATTCTGGCGGAATAATCTTGACACTACCACACAAGTGTCTCACTGTAATAGGTGTTTCGTATATGGAGTTCAATGCACCGAATCATCATTAAGCCTGAACCATAGCTTACTTAATCTGGTTAGGAACCTTCTTTATACAAGCACTTAAGTGTCTCATTGTAATAGTTGTTTCGTATATGGAGTTCAAGGCTTTGAATAATTTTCGAGACTGAACCATAGCTTATATAATTGATATGGTTACGAACCTAATGCTAGACTTCAAGCAGCTAGGACAACATGGCTGACCAGTGCTCGATATGGTGTGAAACTGTCCGTCCCCGCCAGGTAAGAAGATTTACCTTTAAAGTAAATAGTCTTGTATGTTTCAAACTGTAACGTGCTCTTTACATATGACAGGAAGCACTGCAATGTGATGGATGTAGCTACTGGCAGCACCGGACCTGCGGAAGTGGGATCACCCGGGCGCAATACAGGGCTGCTGTTAAAGGTTATATTGACTGGATGTGTCACACATGTATTCAAGAAAAACAAAGTCCGGGGGAAACTTGTGTAGTTTCGAATGCAAACACGGAATATTTTGAGGATGCAGTGGCAATGAGTGATGTGCATATCGAGAATTTGGATTCTTTTGAAGGTGGAGTGTCAAATGTCAGTGGTGGTGTAGTGCGGCGACGGCCTGATGAACGAGCCTCCCATAACCCACTTAGCCAGTGGGGTACCTCTTTGGCAGACTCGGTAAGGAGTGGCTCTCCCGTCACGCTGGTCGCGGGTTCAATCCCAGGCAGCCGGGGAATACCCTCTCCTTGTGATTAATTTCTCGTGTGTTTCGATACACGCAGATGACGTGGGGGACCGAGAGAGTAATAGAAAAAAGAGAATAGAAAATCTAGTCATTAAACTGGTGGCATAGCGGTGGGCATCCTATCCTGCGATTCTGTTGTCCAGGTAGGATGGCCCATGCTCCGAGGATAATAGAAAATGGGAGAGTTGGAGGTATGTCTCAAAGGGACATTGTGGAGTTATGTCTCAAAGGGACATTGTCAACACACAGAAATTAATCTACATAGGGGGGAAAGCCGTGTAGTGCGGCGACGGCCTGATGAACGAGCCTCCCATAACCCACTTAGCCAGGGGGGTACCTCTTTGGCAGACTCGGTAAGGAGTGGCTCTTCCGTCGCGCTGGTCGCGGGTTCAATCCCAGGCAGCCGGGGAATACCCTCGTGATTAATTTCTCGCGTGTTTCGATACACGCAGAGGACGTGTGGGACCGAGAGAGTAATAGAGAAAAGAGAATAGAAAATCTCGTCATTAAAGTGGTTCTTCAATTGAGGATCCTACGCCGCCAATGGAAATGTCTCCCTCAAGGGAGACTGACATATGAAAAGATTGAATCTTCACAAAGAGGAAATCCGAAACTTATTGACAGCACCGGCTACTCTTACACACTAAAAAGAAAAACTAACGTGAGTATTCATTGGCGGTGTGTGGTAAGAAACAAAAAAATCTCATGCCTGCATGGCGACAGTAAAAGAAGTGGGTAACACTTTTATTAGAGGGACACTTTTATTAGAGGGCATGCTGAACACTGCCATCCACCCGAGACCAGCTGTGCTGTAAAAAGTAAGGTGTGTACACTCGTAAAGGAAAAGGCAATGGAAGACGTCTTTCGCCCTGCTTCTGATATTGTTGACGAGGTACTTCGGGAGCAAGTAAATCCTACCATTCCTGTTTCATGTCTACCGGCTCCATTAAATCTTGCAAGGCAGGGAAATCGTAAACGGAAGGCAAATCGACCACGAGAACCGCAAGACCTCGATTTCGAAATTAGCGATGCCCACATTCCTGAACACTTTTTACAACGGGACATTACTGTCGGAGAGAGACGACATTTGATATTTGCCACAGATGATCAACTTAAGTTACTATCTAAAGCGAAGCAGTGGTATGCCGATGCTACTTTCAAAATAGTACGCAAACCATTTACACAACTGTTCAGCATCCATGCATTTGTAAAATATGACGGGCAATTGAAGCAAGTTCCCCTTTTGTTTGCGCTTATGTCAGGAAAAAGGCGCAGAGACCACAAACAAGTTCTTTGTGAAATAAGAGAGCCGATAGGTGAGCATGCCCTTAAAGTTGAAGAAGTTTTGATTGACTTTGAAGGCAGTGTATGGCGTGCTATTCCCGACATTTTACCAAATGTTACGATCCGTGGTTGTGCTTTCCACTGGGGCCAGGCTGTGTGGAGGAAAGTGCAAGAATTAGGCCTTCAAAGTTCTTACGCAAACGATGTCGGCAGTCACAAGTTTTTAAGGCAGTTGTTGTCGCTCCCATACATGCCACAGGAACATATAGAAGAGCTTTTTATCAGGTTTTATAGGAAAGCTGCAGGGGTGAAAGAACTCATAAGCCTTTTAAATTATGTGAAAGACACGTGGATCAATTCTGCAATATGGCCTCCTCACACGTGGTGCGTCTTCGGTCGGAGCATCAGAACAAATAATGATGTTGAGGGATGGCAAAACAAAATAAACTTAAGGGCAAGGAAAGGAAACTTAAATTTTTATTTACTTTTAAAGCTCCTACATGATGAGGCAAAGATAGTTAATTTACAGGTGCGGCTGCTGTCAGAAGGGAAGGTTTTGAGAAAGCAGCAACATAAGTATAATAAACATCACGGCCAACTTGTAAATCTATGGGACGAATATAATAATGATGAATCGGCCAAAGAATTACTGAAGGCAGTTTCTCATCATATTGCCATCTATGTTTCTTAATATGTACATTATTATTTTTAGAAGCTTTTAGTAATGTGTTTTGCTTTTTATCATTATGTCTTATTGTTTTAGGAATTTTAAAGTTTTAATGATTTTATGAATTTTGACGTATGCTTTTATATTTTTATGAATTATGACTTTTTTTTATAGTTCTACGAATTTTACGATATGACTTTATAGTTTTATGAATTAGGTTTTTATTTTTTATGAATTATGGCATGCTTTAATAGTTTCATGCATTTTGCCCTTAACTTATGCCTTGAACTTCCAACAATAAGAAGCCCAATGTAACACTTTCAACAATAAAAAGCCCAATGCACAAACTTCTAAATAGCTTTAACAAATTAAATTTGGATGTGATGGGTATGGCATGGGCCGAGTTGGTATACAGTGGGCCGAGCTGGTAGTGGGCCGAGTTGGCAATGGACCGAATTAGTAGTCACAATGGGCCGACTTTGCGATGGGACGAGTTAGACTACTGTAGCGCGGCGACTATGCCTGATGAACGAGCCTCCCATAACCCACTTAGCCAGTGGGGTAACTCTTCGGCCGACTCGGTAAGGAGCGTCACGCTGATCGTGGGTTCAATCCCAGGCAGCCGGCGAATACCCTGACCTTGATTAATTTCTCGTGTTTCGATACACGCAGAAGGACGTGTGGGACCGAGAGAGTAATAGAAAAAAGAATAGAAAATCTAGTCATTAAACTGCAACCTAATTAACAATGCTATTGACAACTCATTATTCTGTTGGTAATGGTTGGGCCGACTTTGCGATGGGACGAGTTGGACTACAACCTAATTAACAATGCTATTGACAACTCATTATTCTGTTGGTAATGGTAGCGAGCTTTTACCGAGTTACTTTACAATACTGATTACAAACTCATCATTCCAATCATCTTAAAGGGCTCACTCATCTCTTAGACTATTACATGAAGATGTGATACACTGGCCATAACCTAAACACTCAACCGTTGTTAAATAACAGCTACCCTAATCAAGTTTCGATCTATGGTGCATAATTATACAATATAAATGTATCCCTTCAACCACCGATTGATATGTGTTCACAAAGATAATCATGGTGCAAGGTATTCGTGTGGGGTTAAGACACCAAGTGGGTGATCATAAGCCCACACACAAGGGAATGTTCACATACTCTATATGACGACACACAAGTGAGGTGCCAGCTCAGTCAGTATGCTAGGGAACCTGTGGAAGTGAGGTCCAGACGGTGTGGGTGTGACAATTCACTCTTTAAGTAACATTAACATTGTATCAAGATAGCACACGAACAAGCTTGGTCCCTAGGAGCTGAGTTCAACGTACCTGTGGAAGTGAGGTCCAGACGGTGTGTGAGGGAGACAATTCACTCTTTAAGTAACATTAACATTGTATCAAGATAGCACACGAACAAGCTTGGTCCCTAGGAGCTGAGTTCAACGTACCTGTGGAAGTGAGGTCCAGACGGTGTGTGAGGGAGACAATTCACTCTTTAAGTAACATTAACATTGTATCAAGATAGCACACGAACAAGCTTGGTCCCTAGGAGCTGGGTTCAACGTACCTGTGGAAGTGAGGTCCAGACGGTGTGTGAGGGAGACAATTCACTCTTTAAGTAACATTAACATTGTATCAAGATAGCACACGAACAAGCTTGGTCCCTAGGAGCTGGGTTCAACGTACCTGTGGAAGTGAGGTCCAGACGGTGTGTGAAGGTGACAACCTCACACAGTCGGCTTATCACCGCCCCTCCCACTGCCCGCGGCTAGCCAGAGGCTGGTAAACGCATTTATCGGTGATTTAGTTAACATCCAATTGGCCTGTTCAGCAAGAGTTTCGAAGCAACTGGTACTCTCACTCAATACAGGTGAAAAATTCTGCTCGTCAGTCCTCCATGAAAAAACTAACTAGTGATCATTCGGCACCTTCGGCTGAGGCGTAGTCACGCCACCAGCTCCCCGTCTGGTTCGTCTGTCTGTCTTGCGGTTCGTAACCACTTGATTCACAAGCAACACATCAGTTATTACAGGTTACCGATTTCTCAGTTTTCCCCGCATTACACGACATTTCCCCCCCCCAAGAATTTTTCACCCTTGAAATCCTTCCTTCACAATTCAATGCACTCTGCCTTTACCCTGACTGTAGTAACCCCTGGCACTTAACATTACTCTGGACGGAGCTCATTATCCCTAACCAGTGACCACAATCCGGTCACTACTCCACAATGTCCCTTTGAGACAAAACTCCACAATGTCCCTTTTGAGACTTAACACCAAGATTAGTGATAGGCAGTTCCACCCCAGCCAATTCCTCCTGATCCGCCGGCAGTGTGGGGACTTAACCTTAAGTCCCCTGGTACTCTCGATGGCAAGATTAGGCACCTCAGTCACCCATTCCTTTCACTCTAGTCTACTATCACTCCGTCTTTCATTCTAACCTTTCATTTCGTCAGGTCTCCTAAGGTGGGGATACGAGAGCTTGCCACGTCCTGAAGTCGGGTGCGGGTGGAGAGAGGCGAAATCGAGAAAATTCTCCGCCCGCCTGATTGGCTACCACTTAAGCCCCGCCCCTTCGGATCTACCTTCTCCCCATTGGCTGAAGTACTTGGTCTTTTGGCTGGAAGTACTTGATCTTGATCCTGCAGGTGACCCACAAGCTTCCTCTTTTACTCAGGCACACATAATTTTACGTACTACATACGTATATTATAAATAATTATAATAAATATGATATTGATCCTGCAGGTGACTCACAAGCTTCCTCTTTTACTCAGGCACACAAAATTTTACGTACATAAGTATAGTATATCATCCTTTCTAGTCTGATTTTGTATCTCCTTGTGTTCCTCGATCCTTGCTTGCCTCTCCCTGTCTTCCTCTCTCTCTTTCCCTGTCTCCCTGGCTGCCTCGATCCCTTCCTCTTTCTCCCTGTCTTCCTGACTGCCTCCCTTCCTCTCTCTCTCTTCCTGGCTGCCTCCCTTCCTCTCTCTCTCTCTCCCTGTCCGCCTCTCTCCCTACTCCCTACTTTTCGAGCTAACTTTGCATCCTTCATCCTTTCTAGTCTGATTTTGTATCTAAGAGTCGTCTTCATAATTAATTAGTGTTTCCCTAAAAGTACTCCAATCTGTCTCCTCTCAAAGCTTCTATAGCTACATACCTGGGTGCATTCAGTGCCATTCTAGCTCCTCTATTCTGGCGTACTTTTAACTTGTCTATTTCACTTTTATCCCATGTAGCTAGTAGTAGTAGTGGTGGTATAGTTCACTACATCATTGTCAAGGTCTGTGAGTGTGAAGTTGTCCATTTATGTCCCACAATAAGTGGAAATTATTCCATGAGCAAACTCCCAAAGAGTATATAGCCCAGAGTCAAGAGTGTGCCATCTACTCCTCTTCAAATGTGATTGGGATCACTTAACCTGCTAAACATAAAGTGATATTACCAAAACCCAGTTTCAATTTGCATACAATTTATTTCTGACAGATTAAAGATTTCTTTATTGCACTAGGCACGGACGGCAAGGGTAGGGCAGGGCAAAGCCGGTTCAGACAGGGCAGGGTATACAAGGCATGGACGGGTAAGATATGGATGGGAAGGGAAGGCAAGACTTACCCTAAAATATTAAAGAGAACATTTTGACATGAAAATAACGATTAATACTGTAAAAGAGATAAAACAAATGTCTCTAATTACAATTTTGGAGTCTGAGGTAAAATCAACATTAAAAAATTTGCAGAATGATAAAGGTTCAGGACCCTATGAACTTTAACCTGAACTATATAAATGTCTAATTGAACATATGAGACCAACCTAAAAGAACTAATTAAATGTTACAACCTGCTAGTATATAACACTATAATTCCTGAAGACTGGAAATTATCCATAAAAAAAATAATGTCCATCATGAAGAACAAGATTTAATAACAACTCCTCAACAATGAAGTGAAAGCAACTCAAGCAGGTTTTACTAAAGCTGGTAGAACAGAAGGCAATCAAATTATGTTACAGTATTGTATGAAAGAAAGCTTCTGAAAGAAAAAACACTTAATCGTTACAACGATCGATTTTAACAAAGCTTCTGATTCTGTCAAAAAAGATAGTTTGACAAGTGTCTCAAAAATACAAATACCCAACCCAATTGACATAATAACATATATCTAACATGATGACAAAACAAAATAATGCTACCAGATAACACCAAGATGAAGATACAGATTTCTAGTGGCATAAGACAAGGATGATCAGGATTTAAGATGTTAACATAGTAGGTACTTCATAATCCAGGAACTTGAACAGAAAAATAATGGCTTTCCAAATGAGAGGTTCAACATTACCACATTTTTTTTTTTTTTTTGTGGATACTGTTTTGCAATTACCACAAACAATAGAACAAGCAAAGGAAAATTTTAAATGTCTAGTAGAAATTAGTAGGAGCTGTGGGCTCGAAAGCAACAAAAATAAAAGTAATATAATGAAATACAACATGCAAGACCAGCCACAACAAATAGAAGGTATAAATGTAACATCTACTATTAAATACCTTGGACCTTGGTGTTACTTTAATAAATGCCCCAAAATATCTTTACCAAACATAAAGAAGTTGATACAATAAGCAGATAAAATGGCCAACCTCACATACCCTATAAGAGCCAGGAGCTGTAATAAGATAACAATTGGTAAAACATGTTAGAAGAGTGTGGTATTACGTGCCAGAAATTTTATATGGATCCAACATTATAAACATAAACAAAATTGACATAGAAAAGCTACAAAGAATATAAACACCATCTGATCTGATATGAAGAAATGAGAGGAGAATGTGAGATCTAGGGCAAGCAAGGAGAGAATAGTACAAGGATAGGATGAGTACCTAGATGGAGACTCTTCAGTATTGGCTATCCCCAGGGGGGGAGTTCATAGGAACAGGCATCTGAGATAGATCAGATAACCTTTCTCCTATCTTTTGTCTCATCTCTTTGCTCGGCTTTGTCAAACCTTGACCTGTGTCCACTCTTTTCCTCTTTGTCGAATACAGCTTTTGTTGTTTATCACAGTGTTTATTGTCTGGCTCTTTTTTGGTGGCCAAATCCACAGGAAGCATACAATTACTGCTTGCTAAGTTTTTTGCTGCACTTAAAATGGCAACTGCCTTTCGAATGTGATCACCTGCAGCTTTAAATGCTTCTTGGTCAGAAATTTCTTTACATTGAGGCAACAGGTTTGAATGAATATACTTAATTAATTGTTCTCCATAGTTTTGTGGCTGTGAATCCGTGGACAATTTGTTGCATACAATATCTTGGATATATTCTATTTCTTCAGAGGGGGAGTTAGGCATTGCTACTTGTGTTTTACCCTCCATATGTTGAACAACAGCATGTATGTGCTTACATATATTTCTTGTACCTTTATCATTGTCTTCACAGGTGCACATATACATACATTGACATACATTACAATATGTACAGCGTTCTCTACATATGTTACAGGAGAGATCACGTGTTATTACTGTGTATTTCTTCTGTTTAATTGAGGCAGAACTTACAAGAAAATGTCCATCATCTTCCACAACGTCAAGATTCTTGCTGTCACGGTGTCTTTCATTTAGTTCATGCCTTCTGGTTCTGTTTTTCATTAAATCTATCATTCTTTTATAAGTCACATCATTCACTAGTTTACCCAAAACAGAGAGTATAGTCTAACCTCTTTACCTTTTTACCATTCATGTATACATACTTCAGTAGCCTGTGCATGCTTTCCAGAAAGTTGTTGGTATGGAGGGTAACATCTTTTCTAAATCATTTGGGCCACAGTTTTATCCTGTTTTCATCAAGGTAATTTTCATTAAAGTAAGTGAGAAACTGCTGATAATTAGCTTTACTCAGATGCATCAGGAATCCCTTGCACTTTTTATGAAATTCATCCTCCTCTGGCTCATCCATGAGTGCCCTAACCATTTGGTAAATCTCTTTCTTCTGATGGAGAGGTGCCTTGATTTTAGAACCAATATTTCTCCTGAAAGTGCGATCAGTGTGCCAACTACAGTTCAGGTATAAAACCTGTTGAGGCACATCCCATGCATGATCGCATTCAAGCATTCCTAAACATGGGATCATCATCGCTCATAAAGATTTTTGCACAGAGGAACCCAAACGCTTTTTTACTTCACCAAGAAAAACCTTAAGTATGGCTTCATTTACTGTACTGCTAATAAGAAAGGCCACAGGAAAACCCTGGTTTAGATCTGTGACAGTCATCAATGTTGTTAATTGGTAACTTTCATACTGGCTAATACAATGGGTCGAGTCCATACAAATCTGAAGCTCTTGACCACTCTCAAGTTGTTTTGAGAATACCCTTCTTTGTTCCTCTTTTATGAAACCCAGTACAAATTCTTTTTTACCTATTTCAGGATTCTCAGGGTCTATTGAATTTTGATCCTTGAAATACAAAAGATCACCTGCCTCCCTATATTCTGTTACAATCAAACGGACACTAGTACTGTCATCTGGATGCCGTTTATGTTCTTGTTTCAGACCAAATTGTGTAACAATGTTCTTTATATCCTGGCTCTCCAATATTGCAGCTCTACTCTCTCCAGCAGATTTTCGCACTTGTTCCAGAATGTGTTCATGTGAGACACCACGAAGAATCATGCCTGGAAAATACAAACTTAATTAGTAATGAAACCACTACAGGCTATAAAAATAGTCTGCAACCTATGGTGCCTTCTGCCTTTGCTAGTATTTGCATGTATAAAACGTATATTAGGTTACAGTGTAGAACCATGCTTCAAAGTTGGTGTACAATTAATGTAATGCAATGCTTTGAAAGCAAGTCTTATAACGGGTTCCCAACCTTACAACCATGATCCTGTGAAGGCACTTAATACCAAAGGCATCGATTTTCTTCTTCAAGTCACTATTCAGTGTCCATGTCTCACTTCCATAGAGACAGGGAGCACAAGTGATTTGAAGAGCCGAACATTTGCCTTTCTGCACAGGTATCGACAACGCCATGTACTCGAGCTGAAAGAGTCCGTAACACCATGTGCTATCCCAATCTGTCGAAGACTTAATGTCATGATCCCAAATACTTGTAAATGCCACTATTGAGACATGAAGTACAATAATATTGTTGAAACTGATTCAATACAGCACATCTCTACTCCACGACCGATCCTTACAAACTGTCCCTTCTTTCTGTGTTGTTACTGGCGCTCTTCTCGTGGTAGTGAGAAATAAGGACGCCCTTCATAACTTAACACTGAATAGGCGTAAATCTTGGTAGGGCCCATATGAACCTCCACCACCACACTCCCTCACCTCCAATCAGTTTCCCTCGTATCTTCACTACTAAGATTTAGTCAAATTTTTCGTGCATATCAGCCAGATACTCATCTGGCAGCAACATTTACAGACTATTTGTTTGAGACTTCGAGTACTGGGTAAAGGTTCCATTGTTAACTTACGAGCTAGGGCGAGGAAGCTCAGCGGGCAGTCAGGCTCCAGCCGTCCACCTGTAAACACACTCTCAAGTATACCCATGGAACGCCCTCTTCGTGTATCATTCTCCTGGACTTACGTAAGTTACAACAGTGGCGACGAGGATCACACATGCATGCTACCATGCCGCTGTTTGGCCACATTGGAGAGTTTGACGAGTCTGACAAGTCTGAATTAGTCCTCTAAAAATCAATCAACGATCTTCACTGAGCAGTGAACGATCACCATTGAGTGATAATTGCACTGAGCAACATGCACCTTAACCCATATACAGGCATATATATACTCATTCTGTCAAAAGGCAGTGGGACTATTAATACAAGAAAGAATACAAATCAGTATTACAAGAATAAAGATAATGCACTTCAACCTTACTATCACCATTACAGAATACAAATAAGAATACAAATCAGTATTACAAGAATAAAGTTAATGCATAACCTTACTATCACCATTACAGTTTGTCAAGCATAAAAAAATAACTTCAAACTTACGCAGTGAAGATGCACCAAACATAGATGCAGCTAGAACAAAAGGGGCAAATTATTTAAGTAATGGTAAGTTAAATTATTCATGTACAGTGAAAGCCCTTGTATATGCTGTAATATTATGCAATTGGGATAACGGATAAGTGAATTTATACCACTGCAACTTCCAGGAACAAAGATGTACACTTCTTACTGTACCTGCAATTTTATCCTTCACGCTGGCAGGAAGAGTCATGTGGACAAGGCTGTGGAAGTTTATATCATGCTCATGATGCTCCACGTAGTAGGTGACCTGGACACATCCATTCTGCCTCACTGCCTCAATAGATGATGTGCAGTAATATCCCATTTTACTGGTACCTGTACAAAATATAAATAAACATACAAATTTAGTTCCACAGGTTTATAATTCAGTATATACACTGTGCTTCTCCTTTCTGGAAAGTGTATAGGTTAATAACTGAACAGACCCACCAATTCAAAATTTTTCCCTGCCTTAGATGACTTAAGCTAACTAACTATGAAGACGCTAACTATGAAGAAGAAGCTGCCGCCATACCAGATTGTCCCTTGCAGACAAAACCTGGTGCCATCTATGCAGGTAATATGCCTCAATAGATGGGCAAGCACCTTGCCTGGCACACTCAACAGCGTAATATCACAGTAAATGCTGCAGTCCTGGCCGTCCCCTTTGCCTTACCAGATAGGGACGACTGGTCCCCTTTTCCAGTCAGGAAGAACAGCACCACTCTGCCATACGGTAGTCAGGACAGTATGCAACTGCTACATTGCTAACTTACAACTGGAATATTATTCTTAATGACAATGTATAAAACCAAAATTAAACGTGGACTTGCATCTTCAACATCCTATACCCAAGCCCTAAATTAAATATGGAAATTTCTTGCAAAGTGTTATAGCTCACCTTGGCTTTTTTCAGCATGCTTGTGGGTACTCTTTGATGATTTCTGCACACCTGATCTTCGGCAATAGTATATGGTTTTGGTGCTGTCAACTGATTTCTTGTTACCCGTATGAGACGTATAATTTACTCCAACCTCCATTTCCAGTGCATCTTTCCATGCCATAAACTCTGTAAAGATATTGTTTATAAATAAAATACAAACAATCAACCAAATGCATAATTATTGTAATATGTCCCATATCTTATGGCAGAGCAGGCTTATTCGCACATTGGCTGATTCAGACCATTTAGTGGCCTATTTGACACTTGTCCCCAAAACATAACCTAATATAACCAAACCAAAAGCTAACCTGATACAACCTAACATTATAACCTACCATAAGTTACCTAGCAGAATGTAACCTAACCTGTTATAACCTAACCTAATAGTACAAGTTAACATAATATTTTAACATAAGTCCACTAATATCCAAGAAAACTATACCTACCTCCCAACACCAGCCTATAACCACCGCTAACCGCTGCTCTGTTTCAGGTTTACCAAAATAAAAGTGTATTTTCTAGTAGTGAACTTATTTGTCTTGTCACAGAATAAGAGTTATGTAAAATAATACTGTAGGTAAGTATACCGCTCAATACCAATATTTGTGCTAGTATTTGATGGCCAGATGTGCAACTATTTTAACATTTACCAACATAATTAAGCTTTTTTTTTTCCAGCCGATTTTGTTTGAACATACTACAGAGACGAGAAAAAAAAAAAAAACTTGCACAGTATGTCTTGCTTTCAAGTCACTCCGGCCCACAGTTTTTCCAGCCGCAGGTCACTCCGGCCTCCCCAACTCTTCCCCCCCCCTGGTCACTCCGGCCTTCCCCCCTGGTCACTCCAGCCAACCCCCCTGGTCACTCTGGCCTCCTTGTTTACTTTATGACTGCTCCATCTCTCCTGAAGATTTATTTACTCCAGTATCACACACACACACACACGTTCGTGGGTATAGGGTTATTTTGTGTTTCGATACTAAACAACCATACAACAGTGGCGTTCGAAATAAATGGTTGTTCACGTCAACACACACACACACACACACACGTTCATATACCCGCCCGCTGCTTTGGGGGGCCGGAGTTACTTGGGTCGATTGTGAAGCAGGCCGGAATCACCAGGGCCGGAAAAACTATGGGCCGGTGTGACCAGGGCCGGAAAAACTGTGGGCCGGAGTAACTTGTTACCATGCCTACACACCCACAAACTGTTAGTATTAGACTAATAGGTAGTATTGAATTGTTACAGTACCATCTATTATAAGAGAAGTCCAGAAATATCCAAGAAAATTATACCTACCCCTTCCCCAACACCACCCTAACCCCTGCACTGTTTCAGGTTAACCAAATAATATGTGTGCTACGTAGTATATATTTGGTGGTATTATTCGCCTTTTAGGTACACCGCACCTTTATAATAAAATAGGGAGAGAGAGGTGGATTGAGTCGCTTTCCAGAGGTTTCGCCACCTGTAGGTGGTAGTAGGTAGTAGCCACTGCCAGTAGGTAGGTAGTTTATCCAAGAACAGTAGCTACACAGTGCACATGTGACACCGAATCGTCTATAAATCAGTCATCATATACATATATATATATATATATATATATATATATATATATATATATATATATATATATATATATATATATATATATATACACGAGTATATATATAGGGTATTATTGAGCAAACAGGGGCGTACTAATTTTCTGACACTGACTATTTATTTCTAGGCTAAATATGATGCTTTTTCATTTCGAGATAGTTTTTTTGGGTGCAAACCACAAAAAAGTGTCTTTTTTTTTATTTTGAAGTTAATTATGAAATGTGGTCATTTTGCACTATCTCGAAGGTAAAAACCATCATATCTTGCCCAGAAATAAATAGTCAGTGCCAGTCCAAGCGAAGGATCATCCTGTAGTACAGTACAGTACAGTATACTAACCCTGCGGGGCTGACTAACCTAACCAAACCTGGCCTAACCTAACCCTGCGGGGCTGACTAACCTAACCAAACCTGACCTAACCTAACCCTGCGGGGCTGACTACGGGGGAGCATGTGTTGCTGCCGCTCCACACTTTAACCACTCCATGAGGTACCACACATTTACATATATTACTGATGCTTTTATCGTGTAGATCTCATAATTTCCTTTATTTTGAACCATTGCACGGCATATACAACTCGACTGAATATCTTATTACTGATTTTTTAAGTTTTAAGTACCATTTCGACTTAGCCTGCAACACCGCTCGGGCGAAACTTTGAAGATAGGAAAATTATAGTTTTTAGTGGCCTGCACCCTTAAAAACTATCTGGAAATGATGTAGCATCACATTTTGCCAAGAAATAAACAGTCAGTGTCAGAAAATTAGTACGAACCTAACCTAACCTAACCCTGCGGGGCTGACTAACCTAACCAAACCTAACCTAACCAAACCTAACCTAACCTAACCCTGCGGGGCTGACTAACCTAGCCCTGCGGGGGCACGGCATATACAGCTCGACTAAATATCTTATTACCGATTTTTTAAGTTTTAAGTACCATTTCGACTTAGTCTGCAACACTGCATCCTTAAAAACTATCTGGAAATGATGTAGCATCACATTTTGCCTAGAAATAAACAGTCAGTGTCAGAAAATTTGCACGCCCCTGTTTCCTCAATAATAGCCATATGAACCAACCTTCTTCTGAAGCAAACTCATACTGGGCTGTAGTAGTTTCAATGTTATGAAACTGTTGGAGATGTTGCCTGTAGATGCTTAACCTGGAAAAGTTTACTCCACATTCCTTGCACTGAACAGCTGTAGGTTTGCTGCACTCTGTTCTCATTGAGTCATGGACTTCACTGGTGTGTCTTTCCTTGGCAAATTTAGATGAAAATGTTTTGTTACAGAGATCACATGTTTTGTTGTTATCTGAATTTGATATCACAGGGGGCAACTTTAACCCATGGACGCATTTCAGATGTCGTTTTCTGGATGCAGAGGAAGACAAATAGTTTGTCACATATCTCACACATGAAAGTTTGTTTGTCTTTTGTAACCTCCATGACGCTTGCACTGCACTTCTCTTCTTCTTCTTCTTCGTGGGTGTTTTATGGGGCTATTTAGGCTGTGGACCCACAGCCTCTAGAGCCCCGTCAGTGGTAGTTGTTATCAGGAGTTGTTGGGTGTGCTGGCCGTCCTGTCACCAGGGCGGGAGTTAGATCCTGTCGAGTTGCCCCGACTTCTGCAGGAAGGTTTGCGTGCACTTGAGGGCGTGGAAGGCAGTGGTGGGGCTGAGGGCGTCGCTGCCCAGCAGGTCCTCTAGGGTTGGCCTGTGAATACGGAGACTGGTTAAGGATGCTTTGAGGGTGGTGCGGAGGGAGTGGAATCTTGGGCAGTGGAGGAGGAGGTGTTCTGGTGTGTCAGGTTGTGTGGGGCACCATGGGCAGTGTGGGTCTTGGACTATGTTCAGTCTGTGCAGGTGGGCGTTGAGGCGGGTGTGTCCAATCCTGAGACGGGTGATGGCTGTGTCCAGGGGGCGAATGGGGGAGAAGGGGGGCCAGTGCTGGGCGGGGGAGTGTCTGTAGTGGCCGAGGGTGAGCTGTCTGAGGTCTATCGTCAGTCTGGTGGTCCAGTGGCGGTTGGAGGACTGTCGGAGGTGGATCTTGAGGTCACTGTGGTCCGGAGGGCTGTGAATTGGCTGGGGATGTGTGTGTGCCAGGTTGGCAGCTTGGTCCACCACTGTGTTGCCCATGATGCCTATGTGAGAAGGGACCCACTGAAGGTGGACCCGCACTGCACTTCTCTGCGGAGGGAGCTGCTCAGCATGTAAACAAACGGCGGGAAGACGACCAAGTACTTCCAGCCAATGGGGTGAAGGTAGATCCGAAGGGGCGGGGCTTAAGTGGTAGCCAATCAGGCGGGCGGAGAATTTTCTCGATTTCGCCTCTCTCCACCCGCACCCCCTGAGGGTGGCCCACAGCGGCGCGACCCGTGTTGACTGTTAGTTGAAGCCAATTTCAGCGAAATAAAGTGGCTATCATATCACAAAACCTTCCAACTACTACTCACGTCTCCGCCAGGTGTGTTAGTGCACCACAGGGTTACCAGTAGCCTTACAAACATTCTAAACACTCCATGTCTCACTGGATCGTCACTCCTAACTCGTCTGGAGAAGTCCTGGCCACCATAAAAGATGACCCTGGCACAGCACAGCCAGGAGAGTCTCGAGTGTGCGAGGCATCCTCTCCATGACGGCGTTTCCAGCGGGGCGATAGGTGGTAGGGGAATATAATGGTTTGAGGTGTTGCTGGCAGAAATCTGGGAAGGCGTTCTATACGGACTCGCCCCCGTTGTCAGGTCGATACCTTCTCGGTCGTCCCGTAGTCGGCCACATACTGTCCTAGAGCCTCCACCACTTGTGTGTGTTTGGATTTAAGGGGGTGGAAGGTTACGAATCTACTATAATGACTGATGAGGGTGAACACATATCGGATTTTCTGACCTCCCGCAAACAAGTCGGTCAGATAGACACCTTTTTACAACGGTTTCCCTACTGATGGTAATTCCTGCCAGGGCTTCTATAGTCCTTGAATCGTTATCTAGTTGGACCTTGTTCTACATAGTGACAGACGACTACTTTCAAGTTGCACCGATATGGAATATTTACTGGTGATTAACAGACTAAGTTAAACGTTTATCAAAATGGAGAGACGATTTTCCAAGAAATATTACATTAGGTCAAATTTAAATAACTCATTTAGCGACCAAAAATTATCGCTTCCGAAGATCCGAACCTATGTTTAGAAACTCCTTCAACCGACAGTTGCAATATGATGGATCCTTTTAAAGTAAGATCACCTATCCTATTTCTAACTTAAATTCTACATATTTAGATTCCGCCAGATTCTTAAAATCATATTTAACTGGTAGTACTAGGAGGCCTATTCACAAGTGTTTTGCCCGACCGGTAAATTTGGTAAAACAAGGTATGAGTAATAATAATATGTAAGTCTAGTAAATAAATTTTAGTCTAATAATGATTAATATTTTTAAACTTCAGTAATAAAACTCTGCATTTGCCTACTCGCTCTTCACTCGGGAATAACCTTAAAAATCCTTACTTAACCCTTAAACCGCTGCAATCGCTTATTTAATCAAGCCTCTGCGATCCCGTGACGCTGTGACCGCTTATATAATCATGAATTTTCGCGCCGTATGTTTTGAATTTTCCTGGCGCGCTTCCTCTCAAATGTGTTCTCGTGATCGCTAGCAACTTAGTCATATCTTCACTAGAGCCTGAAATTCAACGATAAGGCCCTCATTAAGGTGTTTGTGGAAATGTAGGAGGTGCCTGGAAACTCTCCTGACCCGCCGGGTAGTAATCTACCATAACACAATAGAAAACGTGGTAGTGGAAGAGACAATGGAGGTTGTCAAGGCAGACTAGATTACAAATTTTGAATTATAACTTGAATATATAATACGTAACAGTAAGCTTCTTTACACGTGTGTGTGTGTGTGTGTGTGTGCGGAAAGCCCCGGTTGTCTTGGTCCATGGTGTAAATCAGATTTTTTTTACATCATTATAGTTCATTACCCGATTGAGAGAGAGAGAGAGAGAGAGAGAGAGAGAGAGAGAGAGAGAGAGAGAGAGAGAGAGAGAGAGAGAGAGAGAGAGAGAGAGAGATTTACATAGAAAATCAGACCACACAGACCCCATGGTCCGACTAGGTGGTCTGTCCGTAAACCTAAGTGATTTTACATTAATCAGATGGCTCCAAAACGTTGTTTTTCTACTCTAGTTAATATTAAGTTCAAGGAAGTGAGGGTCGAGCTTGTTTTTAAAGGAGTCAATCGTGTTACACTGGACCACTGACGGTGGGAGCTTATTCCATTCTCGCATTACAACGTTGGTGAAGAAAAATTTGGTGCAGTCTGAATTTACTTGTCTACATTTGAGCTTTGTGCCATTGTTCCTCGTTCGCAAAGTGTCATCGATCATAAACAATTTTGTTCTGTCTACATTCGTGAAACCATTAAGTATTTTAAAACATTCGATCAGTTTTCCTCGGAGGCGACGTTTCTCAAGAGAGAACATGTTAAGGGTGGAAAGCCTTTCTTCGTAGGATTTGTTGCGCAAGGAAGATCATTTTTGTTGCTCGACGCTGAACACCTTCTAGTTTAGCAATGTCCTTTGCATGGTGGGGAGACCAAAACTGTACCGCATATTCCAAGTGGGGTCTGACTAAACTATTGTAGAGCGGAAGTATTACATCTTTATTCTTGAATAAAACGTTTCTTTAAATTAAGCCCAACATTCTGTTCGCTTTATTTGCTGCATCGATGCATTGATGTGAGAATTTGAGGTTTGACGCGATTTTAATCCCCAGGTCCTTAACGCATTGAACGCTTGTGAGTTTAACGCCACGTATTTCGTAATCGAACTTCTTATTTTTTGTTCCAACTTGAAGGACCTGGCACTTGTCTACGTTAAAGGGCATCTCCCATTTATCCGACCAAGCTGAAATTTTGTGCAAATCCTCTTGAAGGCTTTGCCTGTCTTCGTCAGTGAGAACCGAGTTACCAATCTTTGTGTCGTCTGCAAATTTACTAATGCGATTATTGAGTCCAAAATCCACATCGTTGATGTAAATAATGAAGAGCACTTGGCAAAAGAACCGAGCCCTGAGGGACGCCACTAGTGACCGGCGCCCACTCCAAGTTAAATCCGTCAATCACCACTCTTTGTTGTCTGTTGCTCAACCAATTTGCGATCCATTGGTGTACCTGACCGTCAATACCTATTTGCTTTAATTTTCTAAGTACTTTATGATGTGGGACTTTATCAAACGCTTTCTGGAAATCAAGATAGACTACGTCCAGTGATTTGGTTACGTTATAAACAGAGAAGAGGTCGTTATAAAAGGTTAATAGGTTTGATAGGCAGGATCTTTTGTTACGGAAGCCATGTTGTGAGTTCCCAATTAATGAGTGGCTTTCAAGGTAACTCACAATTTTGTCTGTAATTATGCCCTCAAGTAGCTTACCTACAACCGAAGTTAGACTAATGGGCCTGTAATTACCTGGTCCTTTTTTGTCTCCTTTCTTAAAAATCGGTGTCACGTTAGCCTTTTTCCAATCCAAAGGGACGATGCCTTGTCGCAAGGACATATTGAATACGGCTGTGAGGGAGGAGAGTATTTCGCTCTTTGTTTCTTTGAGTAGAGTAGGATATACTTTGTCAGATCCAGGACTTTTATTTGTTTTAACTGATTGGAGGGCTTTAAGGACTTCATCGGTTGTTATTTCAAAGTTAGGCAATGCATGCTCGGGATTTACATTAGTACTGGTGTTGGTGGTAGTGGTGGGAGGACTGTTAGTATTAAACACCGAGAAAAAGTAATTGTTTAATAGGTTTGCAACGTGTTGGCTGTGAGTCACTAGTGCACCGTCGCTGTTTGTTAAGGGTCCAATTCCACTTATGATCGCCTTTCTGTTGTTTATATAACTGAAGAAGGAGTTCAGATTATTTTTACAGTTGGCCGCAATAGTTTCTTCATATCTACGCTTTGCCTGACGTACTAATCTTTTTGCTCGTCGCCTGGCATCATGGTAAAGTCTAATGTTTTCGGACGTGCTTTGCTCTTTCTTTAGCCTGTAAAACAATTTTCTCTCCTTGACTGAGTGTTTAATTTCGCTGTTAAGACGAATGTGTTCTGCTGAGTGAGTAAATGATTTTTAAAGCTTAGCCAGGCGTCATCTACATTACCGTCATCTGATAGTTGCATTTCTATTAGTTTTCGTCGGATTTCTACGAAGTTAGCTATTTTGAAAGTGGGGACCTTTACTTTATTTTCAGTCACTGATGTTTGAGCTCTAATGTCGACGCGGACTAATTTATGATCGCAAGAACCGAGGTGTTCTCCTACCGTGACATTACTGTCTAGGTTATCTTGGGTCGTTATAACAAGGTCTAGTATGTTATTTTGTTGAGTTGGCTCAGAAACCATTTGGCTTAGATAATTTTCTTCTAAAAATTCGATCATTCTATGTGACTCGCCTTCTGTACCTGACAGTGTCGCCCAGTCGATATGGGGGAGGTTAAAGTCTCGTAACATCAGTGAGTCGCTGTTATTAAGTGACTGCCTTAAAACGCTGTACATTTACTTGTGGAAAAGAGAATAGCCATTCTGGAAAATGCTTCTTCAGTGCTTTGAATATTATGATGCACTGTTCAAAAATGCACTTCTGTTGAATATTTGTCCATTTTAATTAATCTAAGAGTGGGGTTACATGGTCAAACTTGGCTCCTCCAGCAACCACTTTTGCAGCAAAATTCTGTATCTTTTGAATCCTTCTCAGCTGTGTGATATTTGTGGTGCCCCAAACAGTTATCCCATAGTTAAGGTGACTTAAAGCTAGTGTCTGAACCACTATTAATCAACCTAGGCTTCTCTTGTAAGCAAGTCTTGAAAACGATTTATGTACATAAGCATGCCAGATACTTTTTTACTTACTAATTTCTGTCACGTGCGTATCAAACAGCATGTTTCTGTCAAAATATACCCCCAAGTTTTTGACATTTTGGCTAGGTTTAACTAAGGCACCCCCTACTTTAATTGTGGTGTTTTCCGGTATTCGTGATATCAGAGCTCTTGTGCCTAGAAATATACATTGAGTCTTTTTGGAGTTCAGCAAGAGACCATTCCTATTAAAATAGTTTTTTTTCCAACATCTGTTCTGCTCTAAGAATTAATTCAGGTAAATTTTCAGTATTTCCAGTTTGAATGGATTGTGTGTCATCAGCATATTGTATAATAAAACAATCTTTAATTTCTTGTGACAGGTCATTTACATAACCGTTAAATAGCAATGGGCCTTGAATGGACCCTTGCGGGACTCCAAAAGATACTTGTAGTGTAAAGGACAAATTTCCACCAATTCGCACAGACTGAGTCCTGTTACATAAATAATCTTTAAACCACATTATGTCGATTCCTAATTCATTACATTTTCTGAGTAGAATGTCATTGCTGACACTATCGAAAGCTTTAGATAGGTCGCAAAGAGTTAAAAGACATATTTCTCTTTTGTCCATGTTGTCATAAATCTTTTTGAAACTTGTAGGAGTGCAGTCTCAGTCGATAAGTTTGGTCTGAAGCCATGTTGAGTGCTGCTAAAGAGGAAATTCTGTTCCATAAATTGGACCAATTGAGTTGCAACTATCTTTTCTAATATTTTAGATACAGCTGGGAGCAAGGAAATTGGCCTGTTGTTACCTACTTCTTCTGGATCTCCTTTCTTAAATATTGGTGTGACAATAGCGAAGAAAAAAAACGAAAGAAATGCAGAAAATATCTCCTCAAGTAAAATAAATGAAGTTATGGATGAGAGTAGAAAAATGTTGAAAGACGGGGAAGCTGTGAAAGAGAGATGGAGAGAATATTTCAAAAACTCAATGAATTTTGAGGATGGACGTCCAGCAGCAGTTTAGAGTAGAGGTAGAGGAGGAGTGTATAAAGAAAGAAGTATAACATAGGAAGAAGTAAATCAGTCAATAAAAAGATTAAAAAAATGAAAATGCAGCAGGAATTGATGGAATCACAGCAGAAATGTTGAAGTGTGGAGGAAATGTAGTTGTTAGATGGATGGTCAAGATATGTGAAGTAGCATGGGAGGGGGGGGGGGGGGGCGCCAGCAGACTGGACGAAAGCCATCATTGTCCCAGTTTACAAGGGGAAGAGCAGGAGGGGGAATGTGGGAGCTATAGAGGTATAAGTCTCCTGAGTATACCCGGAAAGGTACTATATGGAAAAGTCATAATAGAGAGGGTGCAAAAACTTACAGAAGAGAAAATCAGTGAAGAACAAGGAGGCTTCAGGAATCAGATATATGCCTTCAGGATGGTAGTAGTAAAAAATAATACCAAAAGGAAAGAAACTATACGCTGCCTTCATGGATTTGGAAAAAGCTTATGACAGAGTCGATTGGATTGCATTGTGGGATATTTTAAAGATTTGTGGTGTGGGAGGAAAACTGCTTAGTGCAATAAAGTCTTCCTATGAGGATGCATCTGCATGTGTCAAAATTACTGGAGAAACAAGTGAACATTTTTGAGATAAAAGTGGGCTTAAGACAAGGGTGCGTCATGTCACCATGGTTATTCAATATTTATTTGGATGGCGTTATTAGAGAAATTAAGGGCAAAGTTGGAGAAGTTGGAGTAAGACTGTTCGATGAGGGAAGGAAGTGGGTACTGAACTCGATACTGTCTGCTGATGACACGGTGCTCATTGCAGAAAATGAAAGTGACCTACAAAATTTGGTCAGTGTTTTTGATAGTGTCTGTGACAGGAGAAAGCTGAAAGTAAATGTCAACAAAAGTAAAGTGATGGTTTGTGAGCGAAGTAGAAGTGAGGTTGTAGATTTTGTATGCCCATATAGAGTGGGAATTAAATGTGAAAAAGAATGCAAAATAATTTTGAATGGTGAAGAAATGGAGGAGGTCAATGAGTTTAAGTACCTTGGATTAGTTATGTGTGAGCATGGTGGTACGGAGGGAGAGATAAAAGAAAGGGCATTGCAAGGAAGAAGGATGGTAGGGTCTTTGGGACGAATCATGACTGGCAGAAGTGTAAGCATGGAGGTAAAGAGGGATTTGAGAAATACAATAATAGTACCAACCCTCACATATACAAGTGAAACGTGGGCCTGGAATGACAGTCAGACACACACACACACACAGTGTTTTATTTATATATTTTTTTGTGTTTTTAAAGAGAGAGAGAGAGAGAGAGAGAGAGAGAGAGAGAGAGAGAGAGAGAGAGAGAGAGAGAGAGAGAGAGAGAGAGAGAGAGAGAGAGAGAGAGAGAGAGAGAGAGAGAGAGAGAATCAAGCTCAGGAAGTCTCAGCCCCCCCTCCCTCTCCCCCTTCTGAGCAGCTTGATGACAATGAGGACGACCTTACCGCGCTACAGAAGGAGGAATTAATACACCTTGTAAGAAACCTTCGGCGTGACCTGGCCACGACGAAATCCCAGCTGACACACTACAGATCAGTGACTGATGACCTCGCTGACAAGAGGAGCGTTTTAGTTGAGGCCCTGTCTATAGTTGACACACTCCTGGCTATACATAATAGCTAAGATATTCAGCCGAGGTCAGTTTCGTGTACAGCTAAACCTCACAGACTTGGAAGTGAAGCTGAGCCAACCTGTGCCCGGAGGCAGGTGAGGTGTCAGATCACACACACCTGAGCATCCACCCACCCCACCACCACCGCAATCCTTATCCTCCCCCCGTCCCCCCGCCTCTTCTTCTGTCTCAGTCCGCCCCGCTGTCGCTGAGGTACGGGAACGACACTACCGTAACAGACACCACACCGCCAAGCTCCGCTGAGAGAGGGGACCAACACACCGCCAAACACCATCCACCAAGACATACAGACCAAAAGGTGAAGATAAGGTTGTCTGGCCACATGACACACTCCAGTGGCGCACACCAGGCGGCTGATTCAGCCACAGGCCGCAAGCAGCTCAGACAGAAGTGCCACAAGATGTTGCCATGAGGGACGCCCACACCTGTAGTGTGTCACAGGATCAGGTTCCACTTGCTGTTGCACTTCCTCCTCCCTCCACTCCAGGGCTAAAAGGGCTGAGACCAGAGACCAGAGGCAGCTGGTACACGCGGGAGGCAGAGCAGCCCAGAGCCCCACTTGCCCCCTGGGCGGTGTCTGCCCAGCTGGTTGCCCCAGCAGCTGAACCCCCGCCAACCACCTGAGTTGCTTTGGGTCCCATTGGCACCCCCCCCACACCCCAGCCCTGGCTGGCCACCTCACAAAGGTCACGCCGTGCGATATAGAGCTCCGCCGTAGCCCCAGGCAGCGATGCTGTAAAATGACGAACAGTGAGGTGCGCATTGTGTCGGTGAACTTGAGGGGCTTCCACACCAATGTTGGAGAGCTCACTCATATGGCAATTCGAAAACATAGTGCCGATATAGTTTTTGTGTGCGAGACGTTTTTAGACGACATAGTGCCAGGGAACTATGCCCGAGTAAAGGGGTACTCGGCCTGGTTAAGGAAGGACCGCACCACCCAGGGCGGGGGCGTGGCTTTCTGTTATAAGGAGTCACTCAGCGTCCAGGTGGTCGAGCCTCCGGTGCCTGCGCCCAGGGAGCTTGAGTCATTAATACTCAAGGTGACAGACACTCATGGAAAGGGCCTGTTGTGCATTGGGTGTTATCGTCCCCCCACGCAGGGCGCAGTGCTTTTAAATTACCTAACTGATGATATTGATATCATGATGGTGGCAAATCAGTGTGACAATGTTATAATTATCGGTGACCTGAACCAGCATATAGTCAGGGACGCCTTTAACGCGCTGCTGGTTGTGCACGACCTTAAAAACTACGTCACATTCCCCACCCACAGCTCCGGTTCGTCAATTGACCCAGTAGTGACAAACCTCCCTCTTCACAGTGTTCAGTGTTCGCCTCTCGACTTTGTGGGTACTTCCGACCACGTGGCAGTGCTCACAAAAATCTACTTTAGGAGGTCAGCCGAGGAAAGCCACACTCGTGTGCTGTGGAGGTGGGAAGCGGCGAACTGGGAGGCCATGCGTGCAGCCCTGAGAAGCACGGACTGGGAACACGTGCTGCGTGGCGACACGGACAAGCAGGTGGAGAGACTCACACAGCTGCTTCCCGCTCTCCAGAGCAGCTGGGTACCCCACTCGAAACACGAAACCAAGGCGTCAGACCAACCATGGTTTGGCCCGGAGTGCCGAGCCGCCTCTGATGAAAAATATCGTGCCTGGCGTGCCTTCATGAGGCATCCCACGGCCCGAAACAGGCAGAGACACAGAGAGGCGGCTCAGCGCATGAGGAACACCCAGGAGTGGGCTGCTGAGCAGTGGAGAACGACCCTAAAATCAAAACTGAGAGGTGGCCAGGTTGGGAGTAAACACTGGTGGAGCCTTGTCAAGGAGCATCAGGGCGCTTCGCGGGACGACACTCCCTCCCCCTCCAGAGGGAGGATGGCAGCGTGGCTCACACTGCCACTTCTCAGAGAAGATACGCATCTCTGATCCCAACAGAGCACCTCCAACTCTGCCGGAGATGACGAAAGATAAGTTAGTAACAGTGGTGACGCTCGCAGCCTCAATCAATACCTGCCTGCCTCTCTCTCTCTCTCTCTCTCTCTCTCTCTCTCTCTCTCTCTCTCTCTCTCTCTCTCTCTCTCTCTCTCTCTCTCTCTCTCTCTCTCTCTCTCTCTCTCTCTCTCTCTCAGTAATCAGTCAGGTATTAAACTTGCTAATTACGAGGTCATAAATAATAATAATAATAATAATAATAATAATAATAATAATAATAATAATAATAATGATAATAATGATAACAATAATAATAATAATAATAATAATAATAATAATAATAATAATAATAATAATAATAATAATAATGATAATAGTAATAATAATAATAATAATAATAATAATAATAATAATAATAATAATAATAATAATAATAATAATAATAATGATACTACTACTACTACTACGTACTACTACTACTACTACTACTACTACTACTACTACTACTACTACTACTACTACTACTACTACTACTACTACTACTACTACTACTAATAATAATAATAATAATAATAATAATAATAATAATAATAATAATAATAATAATAATAATGATGATGATAATAATAATAATAATAATAATAATAATAATAATAATAATAATAATAATAATAATAATAATAATAATAATAATAATAAGAAGAAGAAGAAGAAGAATTACAGTAGTAAAAATAATAATAATAATAATAATAATAATAATAATAATAATAATAATAATAATAATAATAATAATAATAATAATAATAATAATAATAATAAAAATAATAATGAGAATAAGAAGAAGAAAACGAAAAGGAGAAGGAGGAGGAGAAGGAGGAAGAGGAGGAGGAGGAGGAGGAGGAGGGGGAGGAGAAGGAGGAAGAGGAGAAGTTACAATCGAAACACACACACACACACACACACACACACACACACACACACACACAGGTTTATATAGAGCATTGTTGGTGTTGAGAGAGAGAGAGAGAGAGAGAGAGAGAATATTACATAAAGTAAAAAATGGGGGAGAGAGAGAAAGAGAGAGAGAATATTAAAGAAAGTAAAGAATGGGAGAGAGAGAGAGAGAGAGAGAAGTAAATAAACTAAATAATTTAATAATAATAAAAATAATAGGTGTAATCAGCTGACAGGTCCTAATTATAGTGACCTTTTCTCCTAATGACCTATAATGACCTGTCCTTAATGACCTGTTACACTAAAGGATATCTTTGTATGTAACAAGCTGACAGGTCCTAATTATAGTGACCCTTTCTCCTAATGACCTATAATGACCTGTCCTTAATGACCTGTTACACTAAAGGATATCTTTGTATGTAATTAGTATGGTATGTAATTCTGAAGGAGGGTTGGATTTTAATTACTTATATGGGAACTGTATGTGTAATTATTATTATTTTTTTATTATTTATGTTAAAACATTATTTTTTCTTTTTTTATTCTCTCTCTCTCTCTCTCTCTCTCTCTCTCTCTCTCTCTCTCTCTCTCTCTCTCTCTCTCTTGCCCTCTCTCAATTTCTCTTTCTTTTTATAATTTTCATTCATTCCTTGTCTCTTTCTCTCTCATCAATATTTCTCTTATCCAATATCTCTCTCTCTCTCTCTCTCTCTCTCTCTCTCTCTCTCTCTCTCTCTCTCTCTCTCTCTCTCTCTAAGGAAAGTAAGAGAACACATTAAAAAGGTACCAAGTTTTTGCACTAACTCACAAGTTCTCTGAGCCATTTACAGCAAAGCCACACACGGTAGGTAATACAAGGTAATACGAGGTCAAGGTATTCTGCACAAACAACCAACAGCCCCACAGACCCACAGCCCCACAGCCCAGCCCTTGTTAATACTTCCCTCTCCTCAATGGGTGAACAACAATGATTCCATCCTGCTCCTCCTCCTCCTCCCTCCCTGCTCTCAAATTCCTTCTCAACTCTGTACTCTTGCAAATACTGAGAGAGCAAAGGGACTCATTAACTCTTGCCTTAGACTCCCAGAATTATGGCCATATATATATATATATATATATATATATATATATATATATATATATATATATATATATATATATATATATATATATATATATATATATATATATATATATATATATATATATATATATATATATATATATATATATATATATAATACTTTTTTTTTTACAGAAAAAGAGACAGTTCAAGGGCGTGAAAAAAAACATAAAACAATAATAAAAAAGAAGCCCGCTACTTACTGCTCCTGAATAGAGTACAGAGGAGTGGCCAAAAAGAGAGGTCAATTTCGGGAGGAGAGGTGTCCAGATACCCTCCTTGAAAGAAATCGGAAAAGTACATCCTCAGGTCATCCCAATGAACTGAAGCAAAATGCCAGAAGCATCGCCTCCTCGGTGGGTCCAGAGGATGAACAGGACCGATTGGACAGAATGCAGAAATAAGGTTGTGATCGGAGGAGCCCAACGGAGAGAACAGTTTGTCAGAGTAAGCAGAAGGGTTAGAGGAAAGGAAGAGGCCTAGTATGTTGGGCCGGTCTGCAGGACGGTCGGGAATACGTGTAGGGTGCTGAACCAACTGCTCTAGGTCGTTGAGGAGAGCAAAGTTGTAGGCTTGTTCACCAGGCTGGTCAGTGAAAGAGGATGAAAGCCAAAGCTGGTGGTGAACATTGAAATCCCCCAAGATGGAGATTTCAGGAAGGGAGAGTGAGTCAAGCTGGGCTACGCATTAGAGTTCAAGTAGTATACACATATATCCATATATGTATATACATGTGTATACACATATATATATATATATATATATATATATATATATATATATATATATATATATATATATATATATATATATATATATATATATATATATATATATATATATATATATATATATATATATATATATATATATATATATATATATATATATATATATATATATATATATATATATATATATATATATATATATATATATATATATATTTTTTTTTTTTCTTTACGCCCTTGAACTGTCTCTTTAGCTGTAAAAAAATACACATGTATATACATATTTGTATATACATGTAGGCGGTGGCTGAACAGATAGCAAGACGGCCCCGCGTTCAGGAGGACGCGAGTCCAATCCCCGACCGGTGCCACCAAGCTGGGATTTTTCAGCCGCCGCCGAGTGGCTTAAAACTAGCCACATGCTGTCCAGAAGACCACCTATCAACCCGGACTCTAGATTCTAGGATTAAAGACGAGCTCCGGGAGGGTAGCATGAGCCAATGCAAGATGGCGCGACTATAAACACTCGCCTGCGCCAGAACGGGCTGGGCCGACCATCAGGACCCACCGGGAAGAAGCCTTGGACCGACCATCAGGATCCACCGGGAAGAAGCCTACCGGCGCAATAGGCCAAGACGTAAAAAAATAAAATAAAAAAATAAATAGATAAATAAATAAATATATATATATATATATATATATATATATATATATATATATATATATATATATATAGAGAGAGAGAGAGAGAGAGAGAGAAGGGAGGATAAACGACAAAAGGTTATAATTCTGATTTAGCAAAGCTGAGACTAATCCTTCCCTCTCCACTATTCCAATTTCCACCATTAAAGTTTGAGTTTCAGGCTCTCTCTCTCTCTCTCTCTCTCTCTTATTCTTCTGAAACCCAACTGCCAGAAGTTAAACATCTTCAAAGAGTATATTATCGGCACAAAGCTCTTCGAGACCCAATAAATGACTAAAATGTTTATATTTTACCGAATCCAAACTCCGCCTAACACGGTTGATAAAAAGACATAAGATTGAAAACAAGACAAAGGAACCCATGATGAACACCACTGAGTGCCGGAGATCAAGCCCTTGCCTTCTGAGTAGAAGCAAGTTCGACCCGCGGCACTCAGTGGTGTTCATTACGGGATATTTCCATTGTGTTAATACAGTTTCTCTAATGTTTATGTAGACCGTATGTGCCATAAGGGGTTAATTAAAAGCGTTTTCGACAGTCACGAGTGTGAGCGGGGTCACCTTCACCTTCATGTCCACAGTGCGGGGCTGGGGCTTCAGGTAATGGCCGCAGAAGTGGCTTCTGGCGAGGCCACTTTTTAGCTCCTCGGTGGCGTAGTTGGTTTGCTGCCCTGACTTCTACTCAGGAGGCACGGGTTCGATCCCCGGCACTCAGTGGTGGAATATTTTCACTGTGTTAATACAGTTTCTCTGAAAAAAAAAGACAAATGAAATAAACTTTTAGGCAGCGACAAACTGACCTCCCCGAAGTCTTTGATAATTCTTTTAAAAGTTTCACAGTAAACAACACTCCGAGAAAGGTATCGAAGGTGAACTAATAAGGTTACGCAGGGAAATAGGATGAAAGCCAGACGTTGTTGTTGTTCTCTAGCTTTTCTACGTTTTTCTTTTTTCTTCCTCTTTTTTCATCTTCGTCGCTTTCTTTTTCTTTTTCTTCTTTTCTCTTCATCTTCTTTTTCTCTTCTTTTCCTCTTCTTTTTTCTTTTTCTTCTTCTTCTTTACTTTTTCTTCTTTTATTCCTCTTCGTTTCATTATTATTATTATTATCATTATTATTATCATTATTATTATTATTATTATTATTATTATTATTATTATTATCATCATCATCATCATCATCATTATTATCGCTACCACGAAGAAAACGTCAGTAGAACACAGGTGAATAAGAGGCTTGCTCTTTCACCTACGAGGGCAAAGCGATGCTCTCATGTCCTGTCTTCCTCCTCCTCCTCCTCCTCCTCCTCCTCCTCCTGCTGCTGCTGCTCCTCTCCTTCCAAATTTGGCACGACTTCATCAGGAGCAGAAGACCTACTCGTATTCACCTCAGGAACTCACAACAACGTGATGCTTTGTAGTCTCTTTTTCTTGGAAGGGCGCAATCATAATTATTCTCCTGTTCAGTAAGCAGCCTATGGTGCGTCCCTTGTTCCGTGAGAAGGCATATCACCAGCATTAATGGCACGTCTACGAAAACTAGGGTCGGTATCATCAGACGCTTCCGCCGCTCACATCAACTATTTTCAAAGGCCGAAAGGGAGATCAATCGAGATCTCATGAGTGATTTTTTTTTTTTTTAAAGTTCATGGTACAAAAGAAGGGTCGAACTACCACCAGAGTTATTAAACTACCCCAGGTAATGCAAAAAAACTCCTACCAAAGCCTTGTCAAATATGTGGGGTTGGGCGCCGATCTGTTTAGGAATATAGACCTCACCGCACTATCCTTGCATGCCCTTTACACACCTTGTAGTGCTTGCCCTAGACTTTTCCTAGTATTTATCCTTAATAGTGAAGCAGCAAGTACAAACATTTGCATCAATTTGGCAATGATTTTTTCCATGAGTATTACTGTATATATGGTGTGTAATTGGTTGACAGGAAATTGTTTTCTTTAATTAATTGGATTTATACAATGCATTATAACTATGTAATTACAGTTTCGTTGAATATTTAGAAGAGTCCTTTATTTTTTTCTTTGTTGTAACAGGAAATACAACCATTTGGATTAATTTGGCAATGAATATTTTCTTCCATAAATATTACTGTATATGTAGTTTTGTAATCAATGAATATAATTCTTTTCATTAATTGGTTTCATGAATTTACAAATATGTAATAATATGATGTAATCGGTTATTACGGCTCCAATTAAATTAAGAAGACTGACTGCCTTGCATCAACTCAGCAATAAAAGAAAATAGTGGGTTAGAGTGAAAAGTATTACTCAAGCAC
This sequence comes from Eriocheir sinensis, assembly GCF_024679095.1. NCBI lineage: Eukaryota > Metazoa > Arthropoda > Malacostraca > Decapoda > Varunidae > Eriocheir > Eriocheir sinensis. The sequence goes on from NC_066554.1 coordinate 12,461,761, forward strand.
TCCCCTTCTCGCATGAAAAAGATGCAGGCAAAAGCTTAGGAACCAAACATTAATTAGTAGATGCGAGGATGCAGGTTATAGTCGTGTGGTGGAAAGATACACAAAGCAGCGTCAGGCTGAACCTCAAGCCGGCGCTAGTCTTTGGAGACGATCACTATGCACCATTCTGTGCAAAAAAAAAAGATCGTAAAGCTCAAATTTCCAACCACCTATTTATCTGACTATTTCTGCCTAAACCACGGGTAAAAGAACACACCAAGGAATTTTTGATTACCGCTGGTGACACCCAAAAAGGTTTAGGTCAGAGGGTCGCGAAGGCCCCCCTCCCCGACGAACGTGTCGACGGCAAACGAAGCTTCAAAAAGGACCCAAAATTACTTTAAATGCCATAAAAGTTGGCTGATAAAACCGTGTAGGTTGCCAGTGGGGCTGTAGTCAAGGGATACTTCACTCCTTTGAAGAGGAACTTTAAGGACAATCATGTACACAAGGAACTCTAGTAATAATCTAACATTAGCTACAGAAATGGTTTCTCCATCTGTCTAGTTTCCCTGTTTAAAACACGAGATCAAATCAGTAGATAGCCTATAGGCGTCCACTGGCCTATTAAAAAGGCCACTCGTTTGCACAGTGTCCACAGCAAAATATATACCCTTTACGAGGCTGTGTTGCCCATCTTCCCCAAATGTTTCAAGAAAAAGTGACCGAAACGCATCATAATCCTTCCGTCCTGTGAACGCGCTCCTGTTTATGAGGGCCCTGCGCCCGTTCCCGGGATTGACCTTCGAGCGGCTGAGAGATATTTAATCTCCCGGATTTGACACGAATGAAATGTCCATGACAATCTCACTTTGAAACAAGAAGTCCCTGGCCGAATAATCTGCCTCCCTTGCTACCCTGCGAAAGGCCTAACTGCTGTTGCTGTTAGTGGGTGATTAGGGGCAGAAGCCATTGTGGGATTAGTAAGGTAAGGAAATACCTCTTGGTTGCACATGCAGCGTAGGAGGAGGAGGAGGCACCCTTTGAAGACTGCTACCACTCCTTACTTGAGAACAGTTACCGTTATCCTTGACGGCACTGTTCTTTCTCTCTACCCACCCCTCCTAGTCCTCGGGTCAGGTTTCTCTGCCATTAAAAGAGTTACTAGTAAAATGTGGAGTAAAATGGTAAAAGAAAAAAAATATTGCTGCAAAAATAATTAAAGTAATAATCATTCACCGCTAAGTAAGATGCTTTTAAAATGCATAATAAAAGAGGAAAAAGAATAATGAGTGAGGCTTAGCAAGACAAAACGTCTCCACTGTGCAATAAAACACACAAAAGAAAGGAGAAAAGAAAATGAATGATTGTACATGAAATGCGTAACAATGTTACTCAAGAAAAAAATTAAACATCCACACGCCAGAAAAAAATCAACAGCTGAAAAATCTAATAGATTAGATACGGCCCCACACGCCTAAACGCGTGAACTTAATAATAGTAATGCACCTGAAATAATGTTGCAAGTGGTGTAATTACTGAAACCGTATCAATGAGTGTCGGCTATAATGTGTTAAAAACCTCGAAGACAGCAACTCGATACCCCACTACTCTGCACGCTCGCGTCCTTCGCCTCGCCGGTGGCAAGGGCAGGGCTGCAGGGGTGGCAGGCGTCTGCCGTCCCCCGTCTGGTAGCGGTGGTGGGAGGGGCGGCGGGCAGACAATATACGCCCACCAGTCACCCTCAAAGGTCCGAGTTGCCTGGCGAAGATGAGTGCGCACCTACGACGAGTTGTGTCGTAGGAAGAAACAAATGTCCGGACACCTCCAAGGAAACTTGATTGTGTGGAGGTGAGAGGCGGGGCGCGCGGGCTGTGCGGAGGTGCGGGGCGGGGCGGGGTGTGCTCTCGGGTGCGGCTGTGTGCTGACTCGACTCACTGGGGCAGGAAAAGCCGCGCGCTGATGTCAGCGTATGCTTGCTGTGTCCGATACCGTTCACTGCCCCCACACACTGTCACTGAAGCTACGTTTGAGAGATATATAAATTCGGAGTAGTTCGTAACCACACTGCACATCATTTATGTTAATAACTTTTGAGCGTTACTTTCTTTTAACGTGGTTAACGATGAGGCGGCCACCAGCCACCATGCATTTTATGTTATGTTATATTAGAGATAAGACCTATAGAACACTTCGGAGAGGTCCGTAAACCGCTGTTCACCACTTTTGTTAACGATTTTTAAGTGTTTACTTTTTAAGTTGTATATTTAATGTTTAAGGGGCGAACTGTTATCTCACGTCAGGTCCGGTGTACCGTTGCCTGCTTTCACAAGTTGACTGTAGTAAGGTGAGATAACACAATAGCCTTTTTAGTTAAGTGATGTGGCCGAGCGGTAGCCATTATAAGTTCACTTTAGTTCACTTTAGTTCTCTCGCTCAGGTTAATACAAATACAAAATGTAATTTTAACTATATTAACAGTTGTACTACATAAGGTTTACAGTTTACGTGAGCGAGTCGCACGAAATCAGACACAGCCACACTACAGGCCGCGGGGCACCGCTCGCCTGCCCGTCACCCGTCTTCTCTCCCTTCTCCGCGTTGTTCGCCCGTTTTATTTGCTTGTAGTTCGTCCGGAAGGGTGTGGGTTCCGGTTGATGACGGCTGATGAAAGTCATCATTTGCTGATCCTAGTGTCAGTTCATCACAGCTTCCCACGGCCAAAAGCACGACGTGTTGTTAAACATCCTGTTGTGCGACACCGACCGGGTGTCGCCACACGTACAGTCATACATACACATGTACATTATAATATACACATTACACCCGCCCCTTGCAGTACCTGTCTGTATTTTTCATGATTATAGTTTCTCAAACTATAGTGAGGTACGCCTTTAGCTTTTTTTATTTCTGCATCCTCGCCGCTTGAGGGATCATGCAATTTGATAGAGTACATCTTAGGTTTCAGGCAAAGCACTTCCTTTATATGGGCCGCGCCCACTTCTGACTTGACATACCCTGCTTGACCTTTCTTGGAAGTGTCATAGGCGGGGTGGGTGGTGGGGAAGTTATTAAAATCCATTATGGATTTTATGAGCGGAAGCGAATAAAATTCACTAATGTCTTGGAAGTTAGAGATGCGCACGGCGGCCGAATCTGTGTCGCCGTAAATATATGAGACATTCTCTGCGCCACAGGCTTTTTGAATTGTGTGGTAATAGAAGTCGTACATTTCAACCTTAGAAAGCTCCAAAATCTAATAACCAATGTAATTTGGTTGGTTGATGCGAATGTTCTTCCTTCCTCGAACAACAAGGACTCTGTCGTTACTAAGAGGTATGAGTCTCTTGAATAATGGGTCTCGTAACCTGCGCCGTAGTGCTGACTTGGAGGTTACAATGTCTGTATTTATGCTATATTTGACTGGATCCATAAGGGTTCGACCAAATATACTATTTGAAATGACTTTATAGGCTTTCTGTAGGATTTTACTGCTGGCCTCGCGTCGTGCTTTGATGTTACCCTCCATAAACTCTTTAAGAAATGTGGATTGGGTAAACTGATAGATATCGCGGATTTCTGCAATTTTACCTCCCATTCCCAAGTAAAACTGCAACATGGGTAGCGTGGTGAGGACACCATTCTGAGCGCAATGCGATCCAACAAGCTTTCGCGTCACCCTAGGGAGTTGACATCCTGTTTTCGCCATAAATGCTTTGCTGTGCTCAGACAGGTGTTGCTCGCTATCTATATCCATGTGGTGGATGTAAGGAAAACTCATCCGTTGACCTAGCCACATCGGGCTCAATTGGGTGTAAGTCGCAGCGAAACCAGTACCCCACGCTTCCATAAGAACATAAGAACATAAGAACGCAGGAGTCTGCAAGAGGCCGGTAGGCCTGTACGAGGCAGCTCCTTTGACCCTAAGCTCCCGTGTATCTAATCCCACCTAATATCGCTGTCCATGAATTTATCTAGTCTATTTTTGAATGTGACAATTGTATTGGCACTCACCACATGACTGCTAAGCCTATTCCACTCATCCACCACCCTGTTAGTAAACCAATTTTTGCCTATGTCCCTGTTGAATCTGAATTTATCCAGTGTAAACCCATTACTTCGTGTCCTGGCCGGTTCTCTTACCAACAAAACCTTATGAATGTCTCCTTATTAAAGCCCTTCATCCATTTATAAACCTCGATCATGTCTCCACGCACCCTTCGCCTTTCTAGAGAATGCAAGTTTAACTGTTTGAGTCTTTCCTCGTATGGCAAGTTTCTCAACCCCTGAATCATCTTAGTCATCCTCCTCTGCACCGATTCTAACATTTTGATATCCATTCTATAGTAGGGTGACCAGAACTGAACCGCATAGTCAAGATGAGGTCTAACTAATGCTAAATATAGTTTGAGGAAGACTTCGGGGCTTCTGTTGCTTCTGTTCCATTCGTCTCCACATTTGCTATGTCATGAGTTCTTAACCACTCCTTTCTTTCTTCTGCCGATAATTTTTTTAAATTTCTCTCAGGAAGCAGCCTACACATTACTGTAGGATACAGACTATTCTTATCTAAATAGACAATGTGTGTTGGGTGTCTCGTTCGGGGTTGAAATCAGGATTAATGTGATGGTTATTTGCAACTGCCTGTGGTTGGACTACTGTAGTAAAACCTCCTCTTACATTGTCTCTTACAAGATGATACAAGCCCGGATCGCTCGGCTGTTCTATTTTGGCTTCTGTTGATTTTAAGAAGCTGTCGAAAGCGTATCCGGGGAGAGAGACATAATGTGTTATATCTAATCCATATGTTTCATGCAACACGCTTCGCCATTTCTGTAGAATGTCAGCAAGCAACCCTACATCTACTAGAAGGTATGCGCGCATGTAGTCTTTTAAGGTTTGACAACCCAGGGCATTCCACACTGCTTGCGCGTGGCTGTACTCCTCCTCACTTACGCTGCGGCTTTTAAGCCTGCTATAAAATCTTCAATGTCTGGAAGTGACTGACGCGCTAATTTGTCAAAATCAGTGACTAACTCGTAAGGAAAACATTGCTTTCCTGAGAGGAGGAGCTCACGCGCAGGTGCGGGGAAATGATTTATGAGCGCTCGAGTGACAGGTAGGGATTCCCCCGAGGCAATATATTCAGCGCCGAGATGGGCCAGACTGCCTTCAAGAAAGGCTCGCGCGTCGAGAAACTTTATATTGTCCACATCTACCCTCAAAAAACGTAAGCCCGCTTTAGTGATTACGTTAGTTTTCTTCCTATGGAAACTCAGTCGGTCGGCTTCTTTCAGTATCAGGCTCATATCATAAGTCATGTGAAAGGCAAATGTAGGAAGTTGACAGCGGTTACTGACACATAATGTATGGCATCTTCTACATAATGCACCAAGATAGTTTGGGCCAGGTCTGGTATGATCGTGATGGCGATGTTTGTCTTTTGTATTCTGAAATTCTTTCTTACAAATCTGACACGCCGTCTGACGTTTGAAATCAATTACCGCCTAGGGGGTTAGGACCATGCCTTATGTTTTCCTTTCCTCTTTAATTTTCCTCCAGGAGGAGGCCAGGTTCTTGAGAAAGTGCGACGCTGCATCTCTCCCGCAGTAATTCTGTTTGCAAACTACAGAGCCCGTTGAATCCAAGATGCAGAAGGCGTACGCCATGGCTCTGTGCTGATTGATAACGTGGCTGTTGGATTCAGAGTCGTCAAGAATAGCCTCAAAATAAAAAAAGGCAGTGTGTGATGGTGGATATGTTTTACCGCTGTCAATGAATTGCAGCACTGAATTTGAGGCGGGGAATACAAGTTTCTGCTGAATCTGACAACTGACTTCATGTTCCTCAAGGTCGGCTTTGTTAAAATATCCAGTCAAGCAGTTTTTGCAATATCTAGAGTACTGATTCAGCGTCTGGCCTTTTAAGCGCCGTTTATGACCTCTCATCAATGCTGGCATGAATTTTGCGAAATTTTTTATGAGGGCAAAATGTTGCCCATCCAGTAATAATAAAGCAACATATGTCCCACTAGCTGCACCTTTCCGGGTTACATAAATCTCGTGCCTAGTCCCACTCCAACTATTTCCGCTCTTCCGACGCTTTCTTTGGCGCCCCTCCTCCTCCTCCTCCTCCTCATCCTCATCATCATCATCATCATCATCATCATCAATGGGGCTACTGCGTACACATAAATGGAGAGCTTATTCATCCGCTCGATTAGCGCAATATCTTCCCACGCTAGAGGGAAATCTATATCTGGCACAGTCACTAATTTCTTGCATTGTCTCAGTGTTTTTGTTTTGCGAGGAAGGTCCTGAATTTTAGGATCTTTTTCCAGAAGAGCGTGAGCCGCGAGACATTGCACAAGACAGTAGCCTTCCTCGCCCGAAGGGGTAAAATGGTGCGAGCTCCCGGAAGCCCAATGGTTTATTGACGCGTATGCCTATCGCCGCTCGATGACCTGTTCTACCTAAGATTACTTTAAACATGTCAATTTCCAGTATCATGAAACCTGAGCCTTCTACTTCATTCAAATGTCTTTCCAAGCGTTCCGCCATGTACTGAACTACGTTTTCTACAAAACGCGGTACCTCGCCTTGGGTAATGAGCTCTGATGGAAAAAACATATAAAACGGACTAATATCCTCTTCCTCGCCCAATCTCACAAGTTGGATTCGCATTTCAGCATACGCCCTGACTTGGGGGGAGGATGATCCATGGCTTCTATCTCATCACGTAGTATTTGAATAAATTCTACTCTGTTGTTTCTAAGAAAGCTCAGTGGATCGCTAGCGTCATCTGGAGGTATACTAAACTCTAAATAAAGTAAATCGCCCTCAAGGCGTATTCCTTCTGATGACTTCTGCGCTGTCTCTCAACATTATCTTCATCAGCGGCTGGGGTATCACTATCAATATTGCCAACACCAACGCTCCCTTCCTCCTCCTCCTCCTCCTCACTGGCAGCGGGACACCCACTTCCACCCCCGCGTTGTTGGATGACCTCATCTTTGCTTGCGGCAGGACGGGTGTCTCCACTCCCACGTTGCTGGACGTCAGCCTCCTCCATCTTTTCCTCCATTTCCTCCACTTCCTCCTCCTCCCTTTCTCTGACAGGGGTATGCGCACCAAACCCCCTGTCATCATCGTCATCATCATCATCATTAATAGCATTGTCACCACACTCTTCCTCCTCTTCCTCCTCCTCTTCCTTCCCGCCTCCTCCTCTTCCTCCCCCTCCTCCTCCTCCTCCTCTTCCTCCTCCTCTCCGTCGTCCTCCTCCTCTTCCTCCTCCTCTTCGTGCCATTCACCGCCGCTGCTGATAGTAATGTCTGCGAATTTATCTAGCTCCTTTCTCTTTTCATCGAAACTCAAGCAAACATCATCATCCATCTCCTCCTCCTCCTCCTCCTCCTCTCCTCCCTGTCCTCCTCCTCCTCCTCCTCCTCCCTGTCCTCCTCCTCCTCCTCCTCCTCCTCCTCCTCCCTGTCCTCCTCCTCCTCCTCCTCCTCCCTGTCCTCCTCCTCCTCCTCCTCTTCCTCCTCCTCCTCTTCCTCCTCCTCCTCCGCCTCCTCCTCCTCCTCCTCATACTCCTCGTCCTCCTCCTCATCGTCACCCTCCTCCTCCTCGTCCACCTCCTCATCTTCCTCTTCCTCCTCTTCCTCCTCCTCCTCCGTCCTCCTCATCCTGCTCGTCCTCCTCCTGCTGCTCCTCCGGCCTCCTCCTCCTCCCTCCTCCTCCTCCTCCCTCCTCCTCCTCCTCCTCCCTCCTCCTCCTCCTCCTCCTCCTCCTCCTCCTCCTCCTCCTCCTCCTCTCCGTCCTCCACCTCCTCCTCCTCCTCCTCCTCCTCCCTCCTCCTCCTCCTCCTCCTCCTCCTGTCCTCCCTCCCTGTCCTCCTCCTCCTCCTCCTCCTCGCCACTGTTGATAATAATGTCCATGAGTTTATCTATCTCTTCATCGAAACTCAAACAATTACCGTCCATATCCTCCTCTCCTTCGCCGCTGTTGATAATAATGCCCATGAGTTTATCTATCTCTTCATCGAAACTCAAACAATTACCGTCCATATCCTCCTCCTCGCCACTGTTGATAATAATGCCCATGAGTTTATCTATCTCTTCATCGAAACTCAAACAATTACCGTCCATATCCTCCTCCTCGCCACTGTTGATAATAATGCCCATGAGTTTATCTATCTCTTCATCGAAACTCAAACAATTACCGTCCATATCCTCCTCCTCGCCACTGTTGATAATAATGTCTATGAGTTTATCTATCTCTTCATCGAAACTCAAACAATTACCGTCCATATCCTCCTCCTCGCCACTGTTGATAATAATGTCCATGAGTTTATCTATCTCTTCATCGAAACTCAAACAATTACCGTCCATATCCTCCTCCTCGCCACTGTTGATAATAATGCCCATGAGTTTATCTATCTCTTCATCGAAACTCAAACAATTACCGTCCATATCCTCCTCCTCGCCACTGTTGATAATAATGTCCATGAGTTTATCTATCTCTTCATCGAAACTCAAACAATTACCGTCCATATCGTCCTCCTTCGCCACTGTTGATAATAATGTCTATGAGTTTATCTATCTCTTCATCGAAACTCAAACAATTACCGTCCATATCCTCCTCCTCGCCACTGTTGATAATAATGTCTATGAGTTTATCTATCTCTTCATCGAAACTCAAACAATTACCGTCCATATCCTCCTCCTCGCCACTGTTGATAATAATGTCCATGAGTTTATCTATCTCTTCATCGAAACTCAAACAATTACCGTCCATATCCTCCTCCTCGCCACTGTTGATAATACTGTCCATGAGTTTATCTATCTCTTCATCGAAACTCAAACAATTACCGTCCATATCCTCCTCTCCTTCGCCACTGTTGATAATAATGTCCATGAGTTTATCTATCTCTTCATCGAAACTCAAACAATTACCGTCCATATCCTTCTCCTCGCCACTGTTGATAATAATGCCCATGAGTTTATCTATCTCTTCATCGAAACTCAAACAATTACCGTCCATATCCTCCTCCTCGCCACTGTTGATAATAATGCCCATGAGTTTATCTATCTCTTCATCGAAACTCAAACAATTACCGTCCATATCCTCCTCTCCTTCGCCACTGTTGATAATAATGCCCATGAGTTTATCTATCTCTTCATCGAAACTCAAACAATTACCGTCCATATCCTCCTCCTCGCCACTGTTGATAATAATGCCCATGAGTTTATCTATCTCTTCATCGAAACTCAAACAATTACCGTCCATATCGTCCTCTCCTTCGCCACTGCTGTTAATAATGTCCATGAGTTTATCTATCTCCTCATTTATCTCTTTTTTGAAACTCAAACAATTGTTCTTACTATCGCCGGTATCTTCCATTTTTTTTTTTTTTTTAGTTCATTTATATAAAATGTACAAAAATCACGCGGATTTTTTCAAGCTCATGTATATAAAATATGCACAAATCACACGGACGTCTCCCACACCCTTTCAAACCTCCGCAGCCGCCGTTCGCGAGGGATTGGGGGTAGTGGGCTAAGCAGCGCTCACGCCAGTTTTCCAGCCCAAGCACACACCCGTGTTTCACCGGGGGCGTCAATGGTCGCAGGAGGAGCCACGCCCCGGCGTGGCGTGAAAGATAGTGGTGGCTCCCCAGCACGGAGCGAAGGCGCCCTTAAACGATACCGGCAGGAGGGATACGCTCGGCGCTTAGCACAACCTTTTGGTCTGTTTGACTGACTGTCGTCCAATTTTCATATATAAAATACGCGCATGGGAAATCGGAGGCGTGTATACGCCACTTAAATCACACCGATAGCGCACGTTCCCCACGCCCTTTTTTTCATAGACGAAACGGTTACGTATATACACCACTTTACTCACGCACGTGTCTCCCTTTCGCTTCGATTGTCGCAGATGAACTGAAAAGGAGCAAGGGACGGCTTGGCGTGGTGGTCGCTGCTCGGACGCAATACATAAGACGATCACCAAGCCGGCTTGCTTCCGCTGTCCTACTTTTTTTTTTCCCCCGTTCTCGCCCCTCTCTCTTTCTCTCCTTATAAGTTTATAAACTATACTTTTCACAGACTCATTCGTGATAAAATGAGCAATTTTTCTTCAATAAATTTCCCTGGGTGGAGGGAGGGGGGGGCGGGAATGGTAGCCACAGGCCTCCGCCCAACAAGCCGACGCTCGCGTAAGGGGTGGGTATAGAGGGGGTAGGGGGAGACATGGTGGCGTGGGCACGCCGGAAAGGTGTGGGGGACCAAGCTGCACGGTGCAAAAGGACGCCCCTTGCCGATCCCCCGGCAGGAGGGTGACGCCCCGGCACGGTGCGAAAGGACGCCTGCCGATCCCCGGCAGGAGGGTGACGCCCCGGCACGGTGCGAAAGGACGCCCCTTGCCGATCCCCCGGCAGGTGGGTGACGCCCCGGCACGGTGCGAAAGGACGCCCCTAACCGATCCCCCGGCAGGAGGGTGACGCCCCGGCACGGTGCGAAAGGACGCCCCTAACCGATCCCCCGGCAGGTGGGTGACGCCCCGGCACGGTGCGAAAGGACGCCCCTAACCGATCCCCCGGCAGGAGGGTGACGCCCCGGCACGGTGCGAAAGGACGCCTTGCCGATCCCCCGGCAGGAGGTGACGCCCGGCACGGTGCGAAAGGACGCCCTAACCGATCCCCCGGCAGGAGGGTGACGCCCGGCACGGTGCGAAAGGACGCGCCTAACCGATCACCGGCAGGAGGGTGACGCCCCGGCACGGTGCGAAAGGACGCCCCAACCGATCCCCGGCAGGAGGGTGACGCCCGGCACGGTGCAAAAGGACGCCCTAACCGATCCCCGTCAGGAGGGTGACGCCCAGCACGGTGCGAAAGGACGCCCCTAACCGATCCCCCGGCAGGTGGGTGACGCCCCGGCACGGTGCGAAAGGACGCCCCTAACCGATCCCCCGGCAGGAGGGTGACGCCCCGGCACGGTGCGAAAGGACTGCCCTAACCGATCCCCCGGCAGGTGGGTGACGCCCCGGCACGGTGCGAAAGGACGCCCTAACCGATCCCCCGGCAGGAGGGTGACGCCCCGGCACGGTGCGAAAGGACGCCCCTAACCGATCCCCCGGCAGGAGGGTGACGCCCCGGCACGGTGCGAAAGGACGCCCCTAACCGATCCCCCGGCAGGAGGGTGACGCCCCGGCACGGTGCGAAAGGACGCCCTAACCGATCCCCGGCAGGAGGGTGACGCCCCGGCACGGTGCGAAAGGACGCCCTAACCGATCCCCGGCAGGAGGGTAACGCCCCGGCACGGCGCGAAAGGACGCCCCTAACCGATCCCTGTCAGGAGGGTGACGCCCCGGCACGGTGCGAAAGGACGCCCCTAACCGATCCCTGTCAGGAGGGTGACGCCCCGGCACGGTGCGAAAGGACGCCCATAACCGATCCCCGGCCGGAGGCTGACGCCCCGGCACGGTGCCAAAGGACGCCCTAACCGATCCCCCGGCAGGAGGGTGACGCCCGGCACGGTGCGAAAGGACGCCCTAACCGATCCCCGGCAGGTGGGTGACGCCCCGGCACGGTGCGAAAGGACGCCCCTAACCGATCCCCCGGCAGGAGGGTGACGCCCCGGCACGGTGCGAAAGGACGCCCCTAACCGATCCCCCGGCAGGTGGGTGACGCCCCGGCACGGTGCGAAAGGACGCCCCTAACCGATCCCCCGGCAGGAGGGTGACGCCCCGGCACGGTGCGAAAGGACGCCCCTAACCGATCCCCCGGCAGGAGGGTGACGCCCCGGCACGGTGCGAAAGGACGCCCCTAACCGATCCCCCGGCAGGAGGGTGACGCCCCGGCACGGTGCGAAAGGACGCCCCTAACCGATCCCCCGGCAGGAGGGTGACGCCCCGGCACGGTGCGAAAGGACGCCCCTAACCGATCCCCGGCAGGAGGGTGACGCCCCGGCACGGTGCGAAAGGACGCCCCTAACCGATCCCCCGGCAGGAGGGTGACGCCCCGGCACGGTGCGAAAGGACGCCCCTAACCGATCCCCGGCAGGAGGGTGACGCCCCGGCACGGTGCGAAAGGACGCCCCTAACCGATCCCCCGGCAGGAGGGTGACGCCCGGGCACGGTGCGAAAGGACGCCCTAACCGATCCCCGGCAGGAGGTGACGCCCCGGCACGGTGCGAAAGGACGCCCCTAACCGATCCCCGGCAGGAGGGTGACGCCCCGGCACGGTGCGAAAGGACGCCCCTAACCGATCCCCGGCAGGAGGGTGACGCCCCGGCACGGTGCGAAAGGACGCCCCTAACCGATCCCCGGCAGGAGGGTGACGCCCCGGCACGGTGCGAAAGGACGAACCTAACCTATCCCCGGCAGGAGGGTGACGCCCCGGCACGGTGCGAAAGGACGCCCTAACCGATCCCCGGCAGGAGGGTGACGCCCGGCACGGTGCGAAAGGACGCCCCTAACCGATCCCCCGGCAGGAGGGTGACGCCCGACACGGTGCGAAAGGACGCCCCAACCGATCCCCCGGCAGGAGGGTGACGCCCCGGCACGGTGCGAAAGGACGCCCCTAACCGATCCCCGGCAGGAGGGTGACGCCCCGGCACGGTGCGAAAGGACGCCCCTAACCGATCCCCCGGCAGGAGGGTGACGCCCCGGCACGGTGCGAAAGGACGCCCCTAACCGATCCCCCGGCAGGAGGGTGACGCCCCGGCACGGTGCGAAAGGACGCCCCTAACCGATCCCCCGGCAGGAGGGTGACGCCCCGGTACGATGGTAGCCACAGGCCTCCGCCCAACAAGCTGACGCTCGCGAAAGGGGTGGGTATAGAGGGGGTAGGGGGAGACATGGTGGCGTGGACACGCCGGAAAGGTGGGGGTATGGGGGCGGGGGGGGCCAAGGGTCACTTTGGGTAGCTTTGACCACTACCCGGTTGGGTGGTGGGTAGGTCCCCCCGGCGGCTGGCTGGCTGGCTGCCCGGCTGGCCGCGCATTTTCGACGTATAAATTTTTTCGACGTGTTTCTTGCGCAGATTATTTAGTCTTATCACTGTCTCCAAAATTTTAGTCCTGTCACTGCCTCCTTCTTACACTACTAGGAAGGACTCCTGGGTTACTTTATTCTAGCCAACTGTGTCTTCCGCGCCAGAGAGAGAGGCAAACGGTGGGTGGTGAGAATGATTGTCTCCACAGATCCAACGACAACGAGAAAACTATTATCAGGTAGATAGACGAGACCAATAGGATTCAAACTCGTCTTGATATGACCCAGTTTGAGTGTGCATTACCCTCTAGACCCTGCACTGTCTACAATGGGGTTACACCTGTATCCAGCACTTACTTATCTCCATTAAAGGTTCTTATTACTTTGAAGAACTCTTAACTATAATGAGGCAGACAGTGACATAACGAGCCAAACACAAGACTGAGGTGCCGATTATGCCAGACGAGAACATCAACCACCCACAACACCTTCATGCATGCATTCAGGTGACCGGAAATGCTCTCATAGAAGTCCTGTACTAGTATTGGACTGATTAAATATCCCATGACTAGGGACTGACAATATACTGTTAAATGTAAATATGAAACCGAGCTGTGCTAAGTTATGTGAGAAGAGATGTGTTAAAATTAGTAATACGCACATTGATACTCCCATGACACACACACACACACACTCACACACACACACACACACACACACACACACACACACACACACACACACACACACACACACACACACACACACACACACACACACACACACACACACACACACACACACACACACACACACACACACACACACACACACACACACACACACACACACACACACACACACACACACACACACACACACACACACACACACACACACACACACACAGAGTCAATGTAATATCGGCACGGTATGTTAAACACACACACAAAACGAAGAATCTAGGGACGTTTTTTTTTACCGTTGGCAGCGGAAATGAGCCTTGTGTTTCCCATTTGGCTTCGCGTCCCTTCACTGCACCGCCTTCGTCGCTTCCAACGCTTTATTGTTCCTTCTTTTAAAACACTTCACATTGATTGCCGTTCTGAGCATTTTACTTCCTTTATTAAGTGCCGCCACTGAATTTGATTGCATTTTTGTTGATTTTCGGAGAGAGAGAGAGAGAGAGAGAGAGAGAGAGAGAGAGAGAGAGAGAGAGAGAGAGAGACACACGTTTGTTAGTACATACGTGACTTCAGTTTGGCCCTGTCTTCCTCTTATAATATAAATTTAATCTTTCCTTCGTTCTCTATGCCCGTGCCGTCACTATCATTTTTGGTCCGTTCCACATCGACTCTCTCAGTGAGGCGTCAAATAGTGCCAGTGGCGGATCCAGCTCAGATATATATATATATATATATATATATATATATATATATATATATATATATATATATATATATATATATATATATATATATATATATATATATATATATATATATATATATATATATATATATATATATATTCACATATATATATTTGCTAACATTGCAATTAAAGGTAATATCAGTTATATCTACATACTAAAGGAAGAAATCAAAATACGATAATGTTCGCAATTTCTTTTATTTATTTTGCATGTTTATTATTTCTTTTATTATTATTATTATTACTATTATTATTATTATTATTATTATTATTATTATTATCTTTATTATTATTATTATCATTATTATTATTATTATGATTATTATTATTAGTAGTAGTAATAGTAGTAGCAGCATTTTTTTTTATAGTAGTAATAGTAATAGTAGTAGTAGTAGCAGTAGTATTGTTATTATTATCATTTTTTTTTTTTCGCGTCGCGGCCTATAGCGCCGGTAGGCTTCTTCCCGGTGGGGCCTGATGGTCGGCACAAGGCTTCTTCCAGGTGGGGCCTGATGGTCGGCACAAGGCTTCTTCCAGGTGGGGCCTGATGGTCGGCACAAGGCTTCTTCCAGGTGGGGCCTGATGGTCGGCACAAGGCTTCTTCCAGGTGGGGCCTGATGGTCGGCACAAGGCTTCTTTCAGGTGGGGCCTGATGGTCGGCACAAGGCTTCTTCCAGGTGGGGCCTGATGGTCGGCACAAGGCTTCTTCCAGGTGGGGCCTGATGGTCGGCACAAGGCTTCTTCCCGGTGGGGCCTGATGGACGGCACAAGGCTTCTTCCAGGTGGGGCCTGATGGTCGGCACAAGGCTTCTTCCCGGTGGGGCCTGATGGTCGGCAGAAGGCTTCTTCCAGGTGGGGCCTGATGGTCGGCACAAGGCTTCTTCCAGGTGGGGCCTGATGGTCGGCAGAAGGCTTCTTCCAGGTGGGGCCTGATGGTCGGCCCAGCCCGTTTTGGCGTAGGCGAGTGTTTATAGTGGCGCCATCTTGCATTGGCTCATGCTGCCCTCCCGGAGCTCATCTTTAATCCTAGAATCTAGAGTCTGGGTTGATAGGTGGTCTTCTGGACAGCATGTGGCTAGTTTTAAGTCACTCGGCGGCGGCTGAAAAATCCCAGCTTGCAGGCACCGGGCGGGGATTGAACTCGCGTCCTCCTGAACGAGGTGCTGTTACTCTGTCGACTCAGCCACCGCCTCCCCATTAATTAATTATAATTAATTAATTTTAATTAGTAGGCTAGTAGTAGTGTTCACAGGAATGATACCCCCACAGATCTCAGTGAATCTTTGAAAGAGCGCAATTTAGGTCCTAAGGTGGGGGGCGTCCCCCCACCCCCCCCCCCTGGATCCACCACTGAATAGTGGTGTGTATGCGGAGGGGGTAGGGTAGAAGGGGAGGGAATGGAGGGGAAGAGAATGGTGGGAAAGAGAGGGCTAGAGGGAGAGGTAGTGGAATGGATGGGAATGAGGGGAAGAGAGGGGAGAGGAACGAAGGGATGTGGACGGCAAACGGGGAGGTGACGGGAGGGGAAGGAATGGAATGGAAGAAAATGGTCGGCTAGAGGGGAGAGGAGGGAGAGGTAGTGAAGTGAATGGGATTGAGGGGAAGAGAGGGGAGAGGAACGAAGGGATGTGAACGGCAGGGTAAGGGGATGGGAGGGAATGGCTGAGGAGGAATGGAAATGGGGAGGGAATCGGAAGGGAGTTGAGGAAAGGAAAGGGAGAGAAAGGAAAGGAGAGCAAAGTAGTGAGGGGAACTGAGAGGAGAGAAAAGGGAAGGGAGGGAAGTGTGTGTGTGTGTGTGTGTGTGTGTGTGTGTTTACGTACCTAGTTGTATTTACCTAGTTGTAGTTTTACAGGGCCTGGGCTTACGCTCGTGTGGTCCCGTCTCCATATCCGTACTTGTCCAGTTTTTCCTTAAAGTCGTGCACACTTTTCGCCGATACTACAGCCTCACTTAGTCTGTTCCAAACTTTTATGCTTCTCTGTGGGAAGCTATATTTTTTTGTCCCTCAGACATCTTCCTCTTCTCAATTTCTTACCGTGTCCTCGTGTGTTGCTGGTGTTTCTTACTTCTGTTAGGGCCGCTTTCACAGTCATTTTGTTTGTTTTGATCGTTACCAATGGCGGCGATCGCATCTATTGTATTTCCACGTAAAACTGGCCGATAGGGTAGTGGCGGCTGCAGGGTTAGCCTAGCCCCGCACCTTGCCACACACTCTCAACACCTCTCGCCTCCTCTGAAGCCGCCACTACCCCAAACAATCTGCATTTCGCCATTCCGACTTCATGTCCTTTACCACTGTTCTCATTTATCTTCCCTTAAAATAACTTTCCATCCAATTTTTCATTTTCCCTTTCAAGCCTCCTGTATTTTCCAGCTTCCATGTCTTTTTTTATTTTTTACATCAAAGGACACGGCTCAAATGCAACAAAAAGAATAAAAAAAAGCCCGCTACTCGCCGCTCCCATAAAAAAAATGAGAGTAACTTGGGAACTTTGTTGAAAGCCTTTTTCAAGTCAAGTGTGTGTGTGTGTGTGTGTGTGTGTGGGTGTGAGTCAGGCTTTAAATTTCCTGTCTGTTTATATATTTGGGAAGGTAGAAAAAGACATAGCTTATAAAGGAAAGCAAAAATGGCAAAAATAACTATAAAACGAGTCGATAACGTACTCGTTTCTACAGTATTTCTCTACGTGGAGGTCAGGTCACGGTCAAAACCCACCTCATCCCCCCCAGCACCCCCCCACCAGGAGGCTGCAGGGCGGGGAGCAGCATGCCGCCTTCCACTTCCCGCCCCACAACGACGCTAACTCCTCCAGACGACTATCACAGAGCCTCCAAAGTTTGCAAAGTTGATCTGGGGTAATTTTTCTTTCACGATTTTGTTTTTCCGGCCGCGTCCTGGAGCCTTTGTCTCTGTCCCGGCTTCAGTGTATTGTCCGCTGTTGTTGTTTTTCTCTTGGTGTTAAAGTTTTCTACTCTTTTAGCCGCTTATTTTATTAGCTACTCTTGCGCTACGGTAGAGGCTGAAAAACGCTACATAGCACAAGGAACACGAGTGAAAACTTACAAATAAAAATCTTTTGGTCCCCTTTCTTGGCTTTTAAATTATTTACCTCCGCTTAATTCTAAGAGCAGAATTGACTTGTTTTCAGGAGGAGGAGAATAAAATAATTGGGGCGAGAAATTGTTTAAAACTCACTTTAGTCAGGAAATATACACGCGTACCGGAGACAAGGGAGAGTTTTATTCAACAACAACCGTGCAGCAGACACCATGCAGACGCTAGCCCGGAGGACAGAGGCATAGACTCATCATTATCATCAGCCTTGTCTCTGTCTGTTAATATCACCATCCCTCGTCTGGTCGCACTGACGCCTCTACTTCTCCTCACTGACTCATTACGTTCACTATCCCTTTTCCTCATCGTCATTAGTGTCCCTATTATCATCATCACTCTGTCCCTTCACCTCTATTATAATCCTGACGGTCACCGTACTTCGCTCCTCCTCTTTCATCATCATCATCATTCCTATTTATTCACTGTACAATCATTATATCCAGTACAGTCACCTTCTTCGACTCAGTTCCTCCCCTCCACGATCGTCCTTCCAATCACTACACGTACCATTACTACCTCTAATCCTGGACCTTTTCTATCACCATAATAATCACACATTCACCATTACAATCACCCTTCCGTAGTCTCCTTACCACTATCATAATTACCCTATATACACTCATAACGAATCTCTCACCACCACAATCATCATAACAATCAGCACGTGACTCCCTCACCCCACCCCACCCATCGCACCCATTAGCTTTATTACAATCACCTTCCCCATCACAATTACGCTTCTCTTATGCAGTCTCATTATCAGTACCATCTTCACCCTCTTCCCACACCCACAATCATCATAACAATCAGCCTGTGACCCTCCTATCTCACCATTAGCTTCTTTACAATCAGTGTCACAGCCACGTCGCCGATGCCAGCAAACACGCGTCGCCGAACAGACAGGTCAGCTAATTACCACCGGGTCACCTGAAATAAGTCTAATTACCTGGGAGTCACCTGTCACACGCACGGCCCTTCTTGCACGAAGCAATCCAATTTTCAAACAGGGGGACAAGTCTCACCCAGGAAAGTATCGACCAGTTACCCTGACAATTACTCTATAATATCAATAATAATAATAATAATAATAATAATAATAATAATAATAATAATAATAATAATAATATAAATAATAATATACGGTTTATTCAAGATCGGCAGCCGTCAGGCTGAAAATTTACATTTTAGAAGTACATTTAAGTAAATTTCACTAACGACAACAAGTACAAAAAGAGAAGGGGGATGGAAAACGGGGGTCAGACTTGTCTCTGGGAAAGGTAGGGGCATGGGGGTATTAAGGGTGGAGAGGCCCACAGCCCCGAGCGTGCTGTACTGGTGAGTGAAGCCAGTTTTCGTGGTCTCAGCTGTCAAATCGGCCGCCATATTGTTCAAGCCGTGAGGTACAAGTAAGAGGGTGGAGCGCGCCTAACATGGAGGGCGCTTGCCCTTAGAGTACCGCATTCGTGGAGTGACTGCTGCTTGTGCTACACTGGACAAAATTACTCCCATTCTTGTACCTCACACAGTCTGTGAATCAGCTTCGTAATTTATTAGTGTAAATATACTGTAACAGGTAAGAAATTACTGTACATGATATCCAAGAAGCGCGGTAATGTATTCATGATCACCAAGAAATGCGGTGAGGACAATTCTTCACCAAAATGTGCGGTCTCCTTTACAAATACAAATTAGAAATTTGTAAGCGGCAAGCATGTACTGCCAGTCTGCCACACGAACCCTCATGAAATGTCACACGCGGACACTTGGTCTGGCCGGCCGGTCATGGAGGTACATCCATGAGGCCACTCCTCTCCGATTTGATCAATATGGCCGACTGACAGTTTAGTGGCTTCAAACCGCGAGACTCCATGCCCCCCTGGGTAGGGGTGATGGGAGGGGTTGCCTGGGATGGAGTGCAGTGTGGTGGTGCCGGGGGAGACGAAAGGGGCGGTGAGGTCAAGTGCGATGTTAATCCTCAGGTAGGATGCTGGGTTCAGGTGACAGGTCCCAGAGGGATGCAGGTGGGCAGTATCTGGGAGGTCACTCAGGGACACCCAGGCTTAGTAAGAAGGTGCTAAGCTTGGGCCGGCGAGACACAGGTGGTGGTTGCTGGCCGGTTGGTTGTCATATCTGTTTCTCGGAACAAGTGCACACCCTGTGTGTGTGTGTGTGTGTGTGTGTGTGTGTGTGTGTGTGTGTGTGTGTGTGTGTGTGTGTGTGTGTGTGTGTGTGTGTGTGTGCGTGCGTGCGTGCGTGCGTGTGTGTATGTGTGCGGGTGTGCGGGTGTGCATGTGTGTGTATGTGTGCGTGTGTGCGTGTGTGCGTGCGTGCGTGCGTGCGTGCGTGCGTGTGTGTATGTGTGCGTGTGTGCGTGTGTGTAGTTATGTGTGCGTGTGTGCGTGCGTGCGTGCGTGTGTGTATGTGTGCGTGTGTGCGTGCGTGCGTGCATCCGTGTGTGTATGTGTGCGTGCGTGCGTGCGTGCGTGCGTGTGTGTATGTGTGCGTGTGTGTGTGAGAGGGATTGCATGAGGGATAAGGCTTCTGTTTAGGTAAATGAGGGAGACAGCATCGACAAGACTCGTGGCAACGTTGGCTATTTGTGCAATATTGTATTGTGCTGAGAGCGTGCGGCGGCGGTGCTGAGCGGTGAGGAGCTGGGAGAGAGAGAGAGAGAGAGAGAGAGAGAGAGAGAAAAGTCCAGGGTAGCATCGAAATTACTCCATCACAATTTCTTTCAATACTCAATAAAAGTTGTTCTTCTGG
Source organism: Eriocheir sinensis (assembly GCF_024679095.1). Lineage (NCBI taxonomy): Eukaryota > Metazoa > Arthropoda > Malacostraca > Decapoda > Varunidae > Eriocheir > Eriocheir sinensis. Next base: position 12,482,053 of record NC_066554.1, read on the forward strand.
AGGCGACACGCGCTGACCGAGGCTTTTTAACGTCCCTCGTCTTATGTTGTAGGCTGAAAATGTGAAAAGGGAGAGGAGGTAAAAATATAGGAAAAAACACGCTCGTATCCAACTTTTCCTAATTTCGTTATTGGAAGGTAAGATGAAATCGAGGAGAGGAAGAGGAGGAGGATCGTGAATAAAAGAAAAAGAAGGACGTCTTGAAGAAAAAGAAGAGAAATAAGAAGTTGAAAATGTGGCACAGAAGGAGAACGGAAAGAAGAGGAGAAAGGAGAAGGATGGAGGTGAAAAGAGAAGAATGAAGATGAAACGGTAAGGGCTTAAAGAATATCTAACCTTCTCTCATATTCTGGCCTTGGAAGGAAAGAGTGAGAAGATGAAATAGAGGAGGAGGAAGATAATGAGGCTTAAGAAGACTGAAAAAAGGAGAAGAAAAACTGAAACTGAAATAGAAGAAAAAGAAAAAGGAGGAGGGAAATAAGAGGAAGAAAGAAATAAGTAGAGAAGGAAGAAAGTGAAGACAAGAAGACGGAGGGAAGGAGGAAGAAAGGGAAGGAAGAAAAAGAAGAAGGTTGTAATAAAAGAAGAAGAGAAAGACGAAAGGAGGAAAAGAAGGAAAATGAAGACAAGAAGAAGGTTGAAGGAAGGAGGAAGGAAGGGGAGAAAAAAAACAGTCAAAATAAAATCCAGGAGACAAAGACAAACGACGGTGATGGGGACCATCGTGAGGGAGGGAGCGAGTGTAACGGGCTTGTCGGGGGGCGTTTAAAGGGTGTTGATTAAGACTTTAGCTTCCTTAAGGCGAATTATATTCGTAGCCTTTATGTACAAGAAGCGTCGGAGCGAGAGCGACTGTC
>NC_066554.1:12485509-12551733 GCF_024679095.1 Eriocheir sinensis
CTGTGCAGAAATCATGAGATATGCTGTACCATATGACTTTTATTGTCATGCAAGTGACTACTCCTTGAGACTGATGTGACATATATTGCTTGCCTTGCATAGATGAGAGGGGCCCACATGGAGACTTGGCGGAGGAACTCCCAGTCTTGGCGCCATAGAGGCGAGGCGAGACAACAAGCCCCCGTCAGTTTATACCCCCATTGATTGATTGATCAAGGGTGCTGCATGATATGCATTTATATGGCCAGGATGAGGAAACACATTTGAGAGCAGTTTTTTGATTGAGCAATTCTGCACTGCTTCATTTAGATGCCTTTCAAATCTAGCTGCTCCAACAGAGGCCAGGTGCAGTCCATCCCTTTGAAACAGTCCACCCTGGTCATAGAAATGATGAAAAAGTCAAAAGAATTCCAAGGAGAGAGAGATTCACTTTTGAAATGAAAATTACCATTTTAACCAATGATTTTGAAGCTTTAACTTGCAATGAACTCGTCATTACTATTTGTGACTGCTCTTGATTTGATAACTAAAATAATTATGTCTTGTCCTACCCTGTTGTGCCAAGGACACAAGTTTGTTGTTATGTGAAATTTGTATTAAAAATTAAGAGGAAATTTTAAAGTGAGTTCCATAGGGTTCTTATTTTTGGGTAAGAAAATATTACACTATTAAAATAAAGATATAAAATAAATGTTAGCACTTACATTTTATTTTACAGTTATAAGAACTGAAAAGAAAAATAAGCTTCCTCAACAAGCAAAAGATGAAAAGGCAAGTCTTTTTATAGTATAGTTGAAAGATTTCAAGAGTCCAACTTCTGCAGGAAAAAGGCAGCCTGAAAGAATAACAGCATCAACAGCTTGGCCATGATCTTTGGCACCACATTATGAAGGCTTATATTCCAAGGTCATTGGGGGTGCTAGGACAGTGAAGAGGGACAGATATTCATGCAGAGAAAGTGAAGGGATAACTTTCACTGAATTTATGAAGGAAAAAGTATAGTGTGCTCTTATCAACATTAACATCTCAGTTCCTTCAGTAAAAGTTGTATACATGTACCTTCCAATAAAATAATTTTCTGTACTGACTGTTTAGCCTCCTACTGTATTAACTATTGGGAACTTGGCAAATTTGTCATTAAACAACAGCTATGGCTTCTGTTGCAGCAACAAATAGGAACAAATTATAATATTAAGTTATTTATAAAGCTATGTAAAATTTACATAGTACCCCAAACTATATGCAAGGTAGGCAAAGGTGGGTGTATATACGCTATAGCTGTGTGTGGCTGCAGTGCTCATCTCCGAACAGTTGGTCCTTTAAGCCTGTGGTAGGTACGAACCAATTACCCTGTCACACAGGCCAATGTAAAATACGGGATAGCCACAGCTTACCTTCCCCAGTTTTACCCAGGTACCCATTTATTGACCAGCTTGAAAAGGAGGATGAACAGCTGAGTGAGCTGCACACCAACTGCCTCAGCCAGGATTTGAACCCGGGCCTGCGAAGTCATAGCCAGGCACTATAACCATGGAGCAAGGCAAGCTAACAAAATGCTTATCCTTTCATGTAAGATCTGAACTGTGCACAAAGCCCCAATCTAGACTTAACAATATACTATGAAGCAGCATTTAAGATTAAAGTTGTATGGCACAGCAGAGATAAGGGACAGGTTGAATCCTCAATGATAGGACAAACATCTCGTCGATTATTTTTCTTAATGGGTTTGCAGGCTTCATTACAGGAATGAAGAAAGGCAATGGTGAGCCATGTTCCACAGATACATCATAATCAACATCATGCTGATGCATCAATCACATCTCTTGCCAAATCATTTTCCTCAAAGTTAGGCAGTCAGTATCTTCTCTGATCGTTTTTTTCACCTCCTAGATACCAATCACATACAAGTGCCCTGTCTGCCTTCATATGGAGTATGAAATAAAGTTAAAATCAAAAGCTTTTGTTTCAGCTTCCCTTCTCTTACTAATAGTCTTTTACCTATAGTGAGGCCCTGTGTCTAGCGATAAGAAGAAACTGAAAAAAATGTCACTAGTTCTGAAACTGTTAGTTTGGGGGTAAACTCTAAAAGGCAAAACAATAAAAACACTCGAACTTTTCAGATTTTTTTTTTTTTTTTTTTTTTTTTCCATTAAAGGATGTGGCTCAAGGGCAACAAAAAGAGTACACACACACACACACACAAAAAAAAAAAAAAAAAAAGCCTGCCACTCGTCGCTTCCACAAAAGTAAAAAGTAAAGAGTACCCAAAAGAGAGGTCAATTTTTGGTGGAGAGGTGTCTTGATACACTCTTCTTGAAAGAGGTCAAGTCATAGGCAGGAGGAAATACAGATGAAGAAAGACTGTTCCAGAGTTTACCAGGGGTTTGGTCAGTATAGGGATGAGCATGAGCAGAAAGTTGTGTGCAGCGGGGCCGCAGGAAGGGGGGAGCCATGCAGTTAGCAAGTTCAGAAGAGCAGTCAGCATGAAAATATCGATCGAAGATAGAAAGAGAAGCAATGTGATGGCAGAATTTAAGAGGTAGAAGGCTGTCAGTAAGAGAAGAGTTGATGAGACGAAGAGCCTTGGACTCCACTCTGTCCAGAAGAGCTGTGTGAGTGGAGCCCTCCCACATGTGAGATGCATACTCCATACAAGGGCGGACAAGGCCCTATATATGAAAAGCATCTGTCTTGGGGGAAGAAATGGTGGAGCGATACAGAACGCCCAACCTCGAGGAAGCTGATTTAGTAAGAGAGGAGATGTGAAGTTTCAGTTGAGATTTGAGCTAAGGATAGACCGAGGATATTTGGTGGTGAAGGAGGTGACAGCTGGGTGTTGTCGGTGTTTGGATGGTTGTGTCAAGTTGATAGGTGGAGAAACTGGGTTTTAGAGGCATTGAAGGACACAAGGTTCCTTTTACCTCAATCGGAAATTATATCAAGGTCTGAGGTTAAGTGTTCTGCAGCCTCAGTCTGGAGTCTTGTAATTCCTATTGAGAGGGTCTTCTGTTGAAAGAAGTTGAATAATGCAGAGTGGAGTCATCAGCGTGTAGTGGACAGGACAGTTTGTTGTGGAAAGAAGATCATTGATGAATAACAGGCAGAGAGTGGGAGAAAGGACAGAGCCCTGTGAAACACCACTGATAGCTTTAGGACAGGGGTTCCCAACCAGAGGTACATGTACCCCAAGAGGTCCATTTGCACTTCTCAGGGGTACATTGGGTCCAAAGAATAACTGCTACTGTACAATACATGTAATCTGCATTCAAAATGCACTGTCGTTTTTTTTTTTTTTTTTCCTCATTTAGTAAGCAAAACTGTTTAAATTATATCATCAGTCTACATATACAGATTTCATTATAAAATAATATAAAAATATTACAGTTTCATTGTTTTTATCCTAAAATTTTAGGGCTACGGGAACCTAAAAAATGCCCAAGGAGTACAGAGGAAGAAAAGATTGGGAACCCCTGCTTTAGGGAAGAACAGTGACCGTCTACCACAGCAGAGATAGAACAGCTGGAAAGGAAACTGGAGATAAAGGAACAAAGAGAGGATAGAATCCGAAGAGGGCAGTTTAGAAAGCAAAGACTTGTGCCAGACTCTATCGTAGCTTTTGATATGTCTAAGCAACTGAGAAAGTTTCACCGAAAGAGCTAGAGAGGATAACCAAAAGTCAGTCAACCCGAGAACGTCAGCAGACCCTTTTTAGGGCTTTCATGAGTCATGGCTGTGGAACGGTGGACCCTAAATAGGGCTCGCCATAAAACACCTAAGTCGAGCTAATTGTAGGCGGTGGTGGCATAGCACAACCCACTATGAACGCCCTAGGTCATTGTGGTGGGTGAGTGATCTTGAGGTGGGCTTTTTTGTCATAGGTGGTGCTGTAAGATCATGGCATACTCAATTAGCTATCCATACAGTAATCACTTGTCAAATTCTCCATAGTAGACTAGATGCCACACGTCACGACTGTTTATTTTGTAACAAACACCACCCAAAAAGAATGGAGTTTGAGTAAAGTAAATGTTTTTAATGGTTTTATGGTTATGAGAGGAGTACTCTGATGTATGTTCCATGCTTTTTTCTTAGTCTCAAAATGCAGTGTAATTTTGCCGTTTCTCGGCCACTTCTTGGCTTTCCCATAGCCGAAGCCCACAGGTTAAGAGAGCAAGAAGATGGCCAGTAGAACGCCTCTTGTGGAACCCATACTGGGGATCAGATAGAAGGTCAGAAGTGGATAGGTGCTTTTGAATCTTCCGGTTAAGGATTGATTCAAAAGCTTTAGATAGGAGGAAAGTAAAGCTATAGGGCGGTAGTTTGAGGAATTGTATCGGTCACCCTTCTTAGGCACAGGCTGTATGAAGGCATACTTCCAGCAGGAAGAAAAGGTAGATGTTGACAGGCAGAGGCTAAAGAGTTTGACCAGACAGGGTGTCAGCACGGAGGCACAGTTTTTAAGGACAATAGGAGGCACTCCTTCAGGTCTATAAGCCTTCTGAGAGTTGAGGCCAGAGAGGGCATAGAAAACATCACTCTTAAGAATCTTAATAACCGGCATAAAGGAGTCAGAGGGGGGATGAGTAGGAGGAATATGCCAAAAATCGTCCAGAGTGGAGTTGTTACAGAGAATTTGAGAGAAGAGTTTAGCCTTAGAGACAGATGAGACAGCAGTGCTGCCGTCAGAGTTAAGGAGAGGAGGGAAAGATGAAGAAGTGAAATTGGAGGAAATATTTTGGCTAGGTGCCAGAAGTCACGGGAAGAATTAGAAAAAGCAAGGTTTTGACATTTTATATTTATGAAAGATGTTTTGGTAAGTCGAAGAATAGATTTGGCACGATTCTGGGCTGAAATATAAAGGTCATGGTTAGCAGGAGTGCGAAGGCTCTGGTACCTTTCGTGAGCTGCCTCTCTATCTTTGACAGCACGAGAACAAGCATGATTAAACCAAGGCTTTTTAGCATGAGGAGTAGAGAACGTACATGGAATGTATGCCTCCATTCCAGAGACAATCACCTCTGTAATGCACTGAGCACACACAGAGGGTCTCTATCCTGGAAGCAGTAATCATTCCACGAAATCGGAAAAAAAACATCCTCAGGTCATCCCACCGAGCTGAAGCAAAATGCTAGAAGCATCGATCGCCTCTTCGATGGGTCCACAGGCTGTACAAGAGCGATTGGACAGAATGCAGAAATAAGGTTGAGATCGAAGGAACCCAAAGGAAAGAACAGTTTGACAGAGTAAGCAGAAGGGTTTGAGGTAAGGAAGAGGTCTAGTATGTTGGGCCGGTCTCCAAGGCGGTCGGGAATACGTGTAGGGCCCTGAAACAACTGCTCTAGGTCGTTGAGGAGAGCAAAGTTGTAGGCTTGTTCACCAGGATGGTCAGTGAAAGAGGATGAAAGCCAAAGCTGGTGGTGAACATTGAAATATCCCAAAATGGAGATTTCAGCAAAGGGAGAGTGGGTCAAGATGTGCTCCACTTCAGAGTTCAAGTAGTCAAAGAATTTTACATAGTTAGTAGAGTTAGGTGAGAGATAAACAACACATATGTATTTAGTAATAGCATGACAATGAAGTCTTAGCCAGATGGTGGAAAATTCTGAAGAGTCAAGGTCGTGGGCACGAGAGCAAGTGATGTCGTTGCGCACGTATGCGCAACATCCAACTTTGGGTTGAAATTTAGGATGGAGATAGTAGGAGGGAACAGAGTAGAGATTGCTGTCAGTAGCCTCAGAAACCTGTGTTTCGGTAAGGAAGAGAAGGTGAGGTTTAGAGGAGAAGATCGAGATGGTGTTCCACAGAATGAAAATTAGAACGAAGACCGCGAATGTTGCAGAAATCGATAAGAAAAAGGCTCGAGGAGTTATCAAGACACGTACCTCTCAAGTTGGCAACCAGAAGGGGAGTCCTCCCTGGGGGAATTTGTGGTCCCCCCCCCCAGGCGGGGACTCCGAAGCAGGGTGAAGGTGTGCCATTTTGAATTTTGGGAAAAGGTGTGTGTGTTGTGTGAATGAAGTGTGGTGTGGATAGAGAGAGGATTTGTCTTTGGAGAGCATGCTGAACTACTCTCTGGTGTTGATGAGACAATAGGGAAACGGTTAGTGAGGACATGGGAAGGGTCTTTGGAGGGCTTCAGCACCCTCCTCAGTTCCCATATATACCTCTGGCTCAGAGAACTTGTGAGTTAGTGCAAAAACTTGGTACGTTTTAATGTGTTCTCTTACTTCCCTTAGAGAGAGAGAGTGTGTAACCACTTTCTAATTATTTAACTTTGTTTGATGTTAAATTATATATATTAAAAAAAAATGTTAATGATAGATTTTAAAAATTTGCTCCAAATGACTTTTGGGATAACATTGTGGGAGCTTATTATGTACACACACACACACACACACGGCCAAGACGGCGGACGGACACAGCTGCTGAACTCCCGACGCGTCGTCATACTTATACGATCAGCTGCGCGGGAACTAAACCCTAGACGTGGAAATTAAGGTGGGAGCCGTGCTAGGTGGTAATCGTGCTGTCCCGAAGTATTGAAGGCTAAGATGTGCGTGTTATGCACCTATGCAGGTGCCCTGCGCATCATTAATCCAGATCCAGATCCAGACTAGTGAATAACACTGAATAATGAGCGAGCAGGCGCGGGCGACGGCGCCACCGCCGGGTTTGTTCACACCGGTGAGCAGGTGAGCCAGGACAAGGGACAATGACGTATGGACTCGACCGTCAGCCGTCTTGGTGAACGGACCTCGCCCCCAGCCTGCCGTCCGTTTATCCCTGGTGACCAACCCAGAGTGCTTCCCAACCACCCCTAGCTCTACACGACATCCCTGGCAGCCCCTGGATGTCGTCAGACCCGGGAGAAGGCCGCGAGGCCGCCTCCATGCACATACTCCCACCCGGGGCCTCCCATGCCGACCCCGAACAGCCGCCCTCGCCCGCTGAGAACATGGACGCCACCACCATCACCTCCAAACGCCAACGCTCTCCAGACGGTGACGTAGCCACCAACAAACATAAACAACACGTGTCCTACCACACTCCTGACCCCACCAACCCACCCCATGTGCCCATCCTCCAACCCGCAGCCCAGTCCCTCCCTGCACCCACACCTACCTTCACCTTCACCAACCACCCTGGCCCTGACGGCAAGTCGCCCTTAGTGGTGTGTATGTCGTCATTCGCCCACAAGCGCTGCTTCATCCATCCGGCCAAGGTGGCCACAGCACTACACGGCTCCATCTTTCAAAAGAAGATGATAGAGGGGACCCTGAAGATCACACGTTTCGAGGTAGCGAACCTCAACAACCTATCTCAGGTCCCAGAGTCTGTGACCTCTCTGGGGGATTGGCCCGTCCGTTGCTGGCAGGGTTGCCAGACGTGTGAGCTAAAAAATGGACAGACTCATCCCGAAAAAAGGACAGAAAAGGACAAACATATATATTAATTTCCTTTTGCCTATTTTTTTTGTGCTTTATTGTTTTCTCATGTAGTTCAAATGTAGATTTCCGCATGTTTGACAGAGTGCACTTGCACCACTTACAGTAACAAGCATTGTCCATCCAAGTAAGCCATTTATATTCTTCTTCCCACTCCTTTTTATAATGTCTCCCTTCATTGTAAGTGTTTTTCCACTTCCCCATTGTGGTAATTTACAACAGTAATATTCTGTAACAATCAAGAACGAACATTAATGATCTGAAGAACCGCAAGTTTAAGAAAAAGTAATACAATAGAAAAAAATCGTAATTAGGAAAATAATCATTCACTGATATCAAAATTGTAACAAATATTTCACAAAAACTGATTTCACAATTAGTATGGTATCCTGGTCGGCGGTTACTACACTTACAATGATAATTTTATCCCTTCAACTTTGAGTGTGAGACAGAGACTGAAGTGTTAGCACGGCCCAGGCGGGACAGAGACTGACGTATTGGCGCGGCCCAGGCCCCAGGCCGCCAGGCGGGTGTGAAAGTGACGCGTCCTGGACGTGTACTGACCGGTGTTACACCCATCAGTACACGTACCTGCAACATTATTATGTGATTTGTTTCTGAATAATCCTTATTGGAATTTATATTTATGAACCCAGCATGGATTTTAGAAATAGGACAGAAAAGGACAGTTTTAAGGTTGTCCTTTTTTCATGAAAACTTGCGGACAGTTGGATCTCAAATAGGACAGACCTAGCAACCCTGGTTGCTGGGTAATAGACCCAGACCCGACCCACAAACCCACTTATGGACGAATCTACCCAGTTGACACTGCCATGACTGACGAAGACATCCTAGACAAGCTGACTGTTCTGGGAGGTTCCCCTTCAGAGCCAATTGCCATATGCTGACTCCCAGGCAAATTCATTGACGGCGCCAGAACTCCAGGTCTGGCGATCCGCGTCAAGTGCAAGGGCTCCCTTCTCTCAAATGTAGCCATAGACAGCATGGCTTACACAGTAAGACCTTACACCATCCCTGCCCTCCAATGCTTCCACTGCCTGTCGTACGAGCATGGAACGGGGACGTGCAGGGGCCATGTCAGGTGCCGTACCTGCAGCGGTTTCCACGATGGGAAGAATTGCACAAGAGGTCCCCACTGCCTCTACTGCCAGGGCAAACATCAGCCCACCTCCAAACTCTGCCCCGCCTATGCAGTCGCAGAGGGGAAACAGGAACAACTGGCAAAAGAAGAACTCACAGTGGTTGAATCCCGGCAGCGGATGCGGGAGATCAAACCAGGGTCCTTCCGCCCCGGCCCACCACCCCAAACCCCCTCCGCTGCCGCAGTGCAGACTGCCTCCGGGGTGTTGGAGCCAGCGCCCTCCACCCACCACCCTGGTGCCACTGTCCACCCCACCCAACACCTCCCTGCCCTCTCACTCACCCTGCAACAAGCCAGCGCCCCACCCCCACAGACACTCACCACCACTAACTCCCCTCCACGCACTCCTCCACGAACACCTCGGCCCGCTCACCACCCAACACAGCGAACCTCTCCCTCCCGCACTCCCACCTCTAAGGCCAAAGTCCACACCCCCAAGCCACAACGCTCTCCCCGACACCCCACAGCCCACCCTACCATCACCCTTACCCCACACACAGCACCCAACCTTGCCACCAATCCCCAGGCAGGCTGTCCACGCCCGTCCCCTTGCTCGACACACCCCTGCCGCCCATTCCCAGCCCCAACACACCCAGTCCCTCCCAGGCTGTCTGACTCCACTCCTGCTCCTCCAGGCAAACCACACACAACCTCCACCCCCGTCCAACCCTCAGCCGCCCACTGGCCTACAAGCCGGCACATCCTCATCATCTCATTCACCTAACACTGCTGACCAGCACCCCGCACCCCACTCACTCACCTCCATAATCTGTGGCCTCGTTCCTATCATCTTGACCTTCTCTTCTCCTCTCTGCTGGCCACTCCCTATCAGAGTGCTTCTCCAAAACTCTACCTTCCCTCATCTCCTTCTTTGGTTCCTTTTCAACTTGAACCCTCCACCATCCTCTCCCTTCCTCTTCTGGAATGCCAGGTCCCTGTACTACAAGCTTCCCCAATTCAAAACTTACCTCTTCTCCATCTCTCCTCTCCTAATAGGTGTCTGTGAGACCTGGCTCACTGAACCCTACTCCCTGTCATTCCCTGGCTACTTTCCCTTTAGGAAGGACTGCCGGGCGGGTGCGGTAGGCGGTGGTCTGCTGATGCTGGTCCGACGGCCCCTTCCTTCCTGTCAGCTGTCCCTCACTCCTTACCCGGGAGGACTCTTAGCATTCCTGGGAGTTCGGGTCACCTTCAGCACGGGTCCCCTCGACGTCCTTATCCTTTACAACCCGTGTCAGGACATATCAACACTAGAATACCGCCACCTCTTCAATCAGCTCTCCTCCCCAGCACCCATCATGGTTGATTTTAACGCCCACCACGCTCACTGGGAACCGTCTCTCCTGGCGGCTCAACAGAACCGCTCAGGACACTCCCTCGTGGATTTCCTCACCGGCAGTGCCTCCTTCTCTCTTCTAACCCCCCAGACCTTCCCACCCGCATTGACCCCGCTACAGGCAAGGCGTCCACCCTTGACCTGTGCCTGGAAAATGGTCCCCTACACCTCGCCACAATTACCACTGGGCCCCACCTCGGCAGCGACCATCTTCCTGTCATCCTTACTTTCATAAGAACATAAGAACATAAGAACGCAGGAGTCTGCAAGAGGCCGGTAGGCCTGTACGAGGCAGCTCCTTTGACCCTAAGCTCCCGTGTATCTAACCCCACCTAATATCGCTGTCCATGAATTTATCTAGTCTATTTTTGAATGTGACAATTGTATTGGCACTCACCACATGACTGCTAAGCCTATTCCACTCATCCACCACCCTGTTAGTAAACCAATTTTTGCCTATGTCCCTGTTGAATCTGAATTTATCCAGTTTAAACCCGTTACTTCGTGTCCTACCCGGTTCTCTTACCAACAAAACCTTATGAATGTCTCCCTTATTAAAGCCCTTCATCCATTTATAAACCTCGATCATGTCTCCACACACCCTTCGCCTTTCTAGAGAATGCAAGTTTAACTGTTTGAGTCTTTCCTCGTATGGCAAGTTTCTCAACCCCTGAATCATTTTAGTCATCCTCCTCTGCACCGATTCTAACATTTTGATATCCATTCTATAGTAGGGTGACCAGAACTGAACCGCATAGTCAAGATGAGGTCTAACTAATGCTAAATATAGTTTGAGGAAGACTTGGGGCTTCTGTTGCTTACGCTCCTTGAAATAAATCCCAGTACCCTATTAGCTCGATTTCTAGCTTGAATGCATTGTGCCCTTGGACGGAGATCAGAGCTCACTAAGACCCTAAATCCCTCTGCTTTTAGACCTACTTATGAGAGTGTCATTTAAGCAATAGTTATGTGAGGGTTGTTCCTACCTACACTCAGAATACTGCACTTCCCTACATTGAACTCCATCTGCCATTTATCCGCCCAGTCATATAATCTGTTGAGTTCACCTTGGAGAATACTAGCGTCCTGATCCGACTCAATTACTCTACCGATCTTGGTATCATCTGCAAATTTACTAACATCACTACTAATTCCTGTGTCTAAGTCATTGATATAAATAATAAAAAAAGTGGACCTAATACCGAACCTTGTGGGACCCCACTCGTAACACATCCCAGTCAGATCTTTTACCATTGATTTGCACTCTTTGCTTCCTATTGCTAAGCCACGCCTTGACCCAGTTCAAAACTTTACCCTCTACTCCGTGAGCCTGTAATTTAAGCAACAGTCGTTGGTGAGGAACTTTGTCAAACACTTTACTAAAATCAAGATAGATTACATCATAATTTTCATCTCTGTCAACCGCCTCAAATACTTTATTGTAGAAGGACAAGAGATTGGTGAGGCATGACCTACCTTTTGTGAACCCATGCTGCGAGTCGTGAATTAAGCTATGTTTCTCTAAATGCTCCCGAATGTTCCTGGCTATTATGGACTCCAGCATCTTCCCTATAACCGATGTTAAGCTAATTGGGCGATAGTTTGAAGCAACTGACCTGTCCCCCTTTTTAAAAATCGGCGTCACATTAGCTACTTTCCATAGGCTCGGCACATAGCCAGTATTTACCGACATCTTAAAGATGTCGGTTGGTGATCACTGATTATATCACCTAGCTCCTTTAATACCCTCGGAAATATCCCGTCAGGACCTGGCGACTTGTTCTTCTTAAGCTTATCTATCTCATCCTGAACTATTTGCCTGGTAATGATTATATCCCTCAATTTATCGCCATTCCCGCCCTCGTACACCTGAACTCTTTCCGGTATAGTCGTTCGATCCTCCTGTGTGAATACTGAAAGGAAGTAGTCGTTCAACAATGTGCTCATATTTTCGTAATTTTCTACTAGCTCCCCTGTGTTTGTTTTCAGCGGTCCAATTTTCTCCCGTGTTTTTCTATACATCTGAAAGAAGCCCTTAGGATTACTTTTCGCCTCATTTGCTACTTTGATCTCATAGTTCTTTTTGCTATCCTGGTGTTTTCTTAACTAATCTAGATAGTTACGTGCGGCCCCTGAGATGTGTTTCCCCATTCTTTATTTTCTGATAAATTCCTTCTTTAGCCCAATCTCGTGTTTTAGTCCACGAGTCATCCATAGGATCATTGTTTTCTTTTCTAAGTGTTCGCTGTGGTATATGCTGTTCTTGCCCTCTACTATTACTCTAACTAAATTATTGTAAGACATTTCTACCTGGTTCTCCTGGCTCTCCAATCCGCAGTTCTGGCCCTCATGAATCCTAAATTATCCCAGTTTACCCCTTCAAGATGTCTTGAAGCCCCTCGTAGTTTGCTCTTCTAAAATCTGGCACTAACACTGGGTTTGGTTCATGGGTTACCATGATCTAACTAAACGAACCGTTCTGTGATCACTATTTCCTAACTCTCCGCCCACCTCCAACTCACGTAGCAAGTTCCCATTATTGGTTAGGACTAAGTCTAATATGTTATCTCCTCTGGTAGGCTCAGTAACTACCTGCTTAAGGAAATTATCTTGTATAACTTCAAGAAAGTCCTCGGCTTCCAGGTCACCCACTAGATCTTCCCAGTCTATATTCCTATAATTAAAGTCCCCATTACATGAACATTTCTACTCATACTCGCCTGCCAATCTCCTGTAGTAATATACTCGTGTCCTGCCTGTTAAGGTTGGGTGGCCTGTATATAACTCCTAGAGTTAGTTTTCTTTCCTTTGTAAACGTCCACCCAAACTGATTCTGAATCCATGTTAGTTTTGACTGAGTTGTTAACTAAACATTTAAGTGAGTCTTTAACATATAGCGCAACTCCACCTCCCTTTCTGCCCCTTCTGTCTTTGTGAAACATCTGATAACCCGTTGTTTCAAATTCTGATCTAAAATTTCTATTAGCGGTGTCTATCCATGTCTCAGTGATCGCTATTATGTCAAAATTTTCTGAACAAGCTTCACCCCTTAGTAAGTCTATCTTGTTTCTGAGGCTCCTGCTGTTAGTATAGAAGATTCTTAGCCCGTCCTCTGTTACTCCTCTAGAATTACTTCTAAGCTGCCTGGTTATATTATGAGCTAGATGTCCCCTCCCATTACTCCTCCCCCCCTCGCCTATACTAAAAAATCCCTCAGGGTACCAAGTGCTCGCTCAAGGGAGTCTGAGAGAGCCTCAACACCCTTGAACGTCAAGTGTATCCCGTCACAGGCGTGAGGCGTCGTTGCCAAAGAAGAGGTCCCAATTGTCGACGAACAGCCACCCATTGCGCTCGCAGTGCTCAGCAAGTCTGCTGTTCACTGCTATCGCCCTGGACAGCCATCCATCGCCAACGCCCCTCCTTGGCAGGACGCCACACACTACTGGCGACCCACCAGCGTCACGTATCCTGCCTAACAATTCTCTAAAACGCCTGAGAAGGTCCTCGCTTGGCACGAGAAGCGTCGTTTCCGCCACAGCTGAGAAAGACAATGGGGTTCGATCCTCGCTTGCCATACACGCCTCAATCCTGTCTGATATATGGCCCACCTGCCCTGGAAACACACCCTCGTCCTGTTCTTATCCTTGGAGCAAAAATACCTGTCAACATAACGAACCTGACTATCACCAACAACAAGAACCCGACGGTCGGAAGGGGGCCAGGAGGGTGGGTGAAGGGGGAGGGAGGCAGGAAGGAGGGAGGTACCTGCTGTGAAGAACGAGGAGAAATTGTGGAAGAGGTGGAAGGGGGAACGGGGTAGGAGGAGGAGGAAGTGGAAGAAGGAGAAAGGGAGGGTGAGGTGGTGGAGGGAGGAGCGGACGAGGAGAGGGAGGAGGGGAAAGGGAAGGTAAGGGACAGGTGTTGGAGGGAGGGACGGCGAGGAGGCGGAGGACAAGGAGGAGAAAGAGGGAGAGGAGGAGGAGGAGGAGGAGAGTGGGCGGGAAGAGGGGAGAGGGGGGACGGAAGAGGAAGGCGAGGAATTGGAGGCGGAGGAGGAGGAGGAGGAGGAGTAGGTGAAACCCCTCCCCCCCCTGCACCAGGCCGGCCAAGATGGTCCCTTGGGGCTGACAACTGGTCCTCCTTCCTTGACCACCTCTCCTCCACACCACTCCCTCCCAGCCCTCCTGGTGAAGCTATTGTGGCCCTAACGGACACCTTGGTGGAAGTGGGGTCCCGTTGCTTCACCTTCCGTTCCTCCCAGTCCCCGCGTCTTCTTCGAGCTCCATGGTGGAACCGACGGTGCGAGGCTGCGGTGCGGGCAAAGCGCAAGACATTCAATGCCTGGCGTCGCCGACCCGTCCCGGAGCTGCGCCAGAGGTTCCACCAATTGGAGGTTCGCTGCAAGCGCACAATCTTGTCAGCCAAAAGGGCATCTTGGTCTGCCTTCTGTGCCTCCCTTGACTTCTCAACCTCACTCACCAAAATATGGTTATTCTTCAGGAAGATGGTCCGGCCCCAAGCCCCTCTCATGTTGCCTCTACAACACAACGGTGTTCCACTGGCTGGGGATGCCCAGAAAGTGGAACACCTCGCCACACACTTCCGCACACGGCTGGGCTCCCCGGACCCGGTCCCTCCCCCTGTACTACCCCCACCATCTCACACTCATCCTATCGCCCAGGCCTTCCTCCTACATGAACTCACAGCAGCCACAGCTGCACTGCCGGTGGGGAAGTCCGCTGGGGATGACGACAGGGAGCTTACTCCCTCTTCCTGCTTCAGATCTTTAATCACAGCTGGCTCTCCGGCACTTTTCCTCACCAGTGGCGCCACGCCACCACACTTCCAATTCCTAAGCCAGGGAAAGACCCCTCCTTACCCTCCTCTTACCGTCCTATCAGCCTTCTTTCCTGCATCAGCAAACTCTTTGAATACCTCGTGCTAACAAGGCTTTCTTGGTGGTTGGAACACAATCATCTCCTTCCCTCCAACATGTCCGGATTCCGGCCCCGCCGTGGCACCCTTGACACCCTTCTTGACCTCGACCACCATGTCCAGGAGGGTTTTGGCAGGGGGCGCTTCACGCTGGCCGCCTTCCTCGACCTTGAAGGAGCCTTTGATTCTGCCTCACACAATGCTATCCTCTATAAGCTTTCCACTCTTGGCCTCTTTGGCACTCCTCTACACTGGGTCCGCTCCTTCCTCTCCAGTAGAACCTTTTCTGTCTCTATCGGGACCACCCTCTCTCAACCCTATCCTATCTGTAGAGGGGTCCCCCAAGGCTCGCCCCTAAGCCCTCTCCTCTTCAACATCCTCCTCTCAGACCTGCCTTCCCCCCCTGACACTCATACCTTCATCTATGCAGACGACATTTCCCTCCTGTGCTCCGCTCCCTCTCTTCCTGAGGCGCAAACCCTCCTCCAGAGAGGGCTCGACACCATCAGTCATTGGTGCACTCAGTGGGGCCTCACCCTCAGTGCACCAAAGTCATGCCTCATGTGCTTCACCCGTCGCCGCATCCCTGCCATCCCTCAAGCACACCTAACAGGCACAGTCATCCCTTTCCACACAACGCATAGATTCCTGGGTCTAGTGTTGGACGGCCCCCGCCTCACTTGGAGGCATCACGTGAGTGATCTCCGGACCTCCTGCCTCCCCCGGCTGAACCTATTGAGGGCCCTGGCAGGCGTCAAGTGGGGGGCGAACCGGGCCACGCTTCTCCACTTCTATCGTGCCTACATCCGTAGCAAGATAGAATATGGGTGCGAGGTCTATGGCTCGGCCTCCCCGACGCTCCTCAGACCTCTGCAGGTGGTGCAGAACACCGCACTCCGGGTGGCCCTCAGAGCCTTCCGGTCGTCACCCACCCTGGCCCTGCAGGCTGAGGCGGGCATTCCCTCACTAGACCACAGGCGCAACACCAAGACAGTCACCACCTTCCACAGAATAACATCCTCTCCTCCCTTCACACTGTCCTGTCCCAACACCAACCTGACCCACTTCCAGCCCCACAGGCCTTCCGAGCTCACACCCCATTCATCACTCGAGCCCTCTCTATCTACGCCTCCCCCTTTCTCACCCCTTGACTACCTCTCACCCCTGGGTCCATGGTTCCCCCTTCCTTCCTCCATTTCCCTGGACCTTCAGTCACCATGGACCAAGGCGGGCTGTCCCCATCAGGGGAAGGCCCTCTTTCTGTCTCTCCTCTCGACTAAATACAGGGACACCTTTTTCATCTTCACTGACGGCTCCCATATCCCTTCCCCTCCCTCCACCAGCGCAGCCATCTACCTCCCAGCCCTACACACCTCCACCAACTGGAAGCTCCATCCCCACACCACCATCCTTGGGGCAGAGCTCTTTGGCATCAGGGAAGGCCTCACAGCTGCAAGCACACTTCCCCCACATCAAAATGTCTCCCTCACGGCCCTCCAACTCCTCTCCACCCACAGACCACGCACTCACCACGCTCTCTGCTTTGCCATCCACTCCCTCTTGGCACAGCTGCCCTCTGGGGGCAGACGGGTCCACCTTCAGTGGGTCCCCTCACATACTGGCATCGTGGGCAACACCGTGGCGGACCAAGCGGCCAACCTGGCACACACACACCCACAGACCATGGACGGACCACCAGACCACACTGACTTACTGATCCACCTCCGCCAATCCTCCCACAGACACTGGACCACCAGACTAACGGCTGACCTCAGACGGCTCACCCTTGGACGCTACAGACACTCCCCCGCCCAGCACTGGTGGGCCTACTCCCCCAGCCGTCCCCTCGACACAGCCATCACCCGCCTGAGGATTGGCCACAGGCGCCTCAATGCACACCTGCACAGACTGTCTATAGTCCAGAATCCTCACTGCCCATGGTGCCCCACACAACCCGACACACCGGAACACCTCCTTCTTCACTGCCCAAGATTCCACTCCCTCCGCACCAACCTCAGAGCTTCCCTAACAAGACTCTGCATTCACAGGCCCTAGAGACCTGCGAGGACCTGCTGGGCAGCGACACTCTCAGCCCCGACACAGCCTTCCAAGCCCTCAAGTGTACGCAGACCTTCCTGCAGAAGGCGGGGCAACTCGATAGGATCTAACCACCACACCGGTGACAGAACGATGACCAAAAACAACACTGGATAGCGACTACTACTGACGGGGCTCTAGAGGCTGTGGTCCCATAGCCTAACTAGCCCCCCCCCAAAAAAAAACAAGAAGAAGAAGACAGTGATGTATGTTGAGAAGGAGACTTATTGAGTTGGAAAGGGAGATGAAGGACAGAATGGGGACGTTGGAGAGAGAGAGGTTGACTCACCTGGTGGGCTTCCCGACCCCACAATCCACATGATGATGAGGGGGTGCTGGGAAGCCAGCACTCTGCTGATGCTTGCTTACTTGGTTTACTTGGTGTTGTTTAGAGGCCCCGCCTCACAGTCGTGGTGGTCCACCGCTGCTCCCGGTCCTGCCATCCCTGCTCAACAGGGCGATTTGGTCCGGTATCGTGTTGGAAGTCCTACATCTTGAGGTGTAGCCTGGCACTGGAGGTTCATCTGGGACTGTTTGTAGCAGTTTGTCCAGCCCATTCTTAAACCTGTTTACCGGGCAACCTGTTAGGTTTCGGACTTCCTTAGGCAGGCTGTTAAAGATTCGTGGCCCTTCATGGGACAGACTCGAGGCCAGCAGGGTCCTGCCTCCACCTGGGGCTCTTGTGGGGAGGGATCTTCTGCTGCACTTTGTCCGGTCCGCTGATTAACGTGCTTTTGCAGTGCATTGTGTGGGGTCCGGCACCAGACCTAAAATTTTCCGATACCTCTCCCTTCTTCTTTGTTGTTTGTGGTGACCTGCGGGCGGGGACACATACTGCTGGTGACGGTGTGTCCTTGGACTGCCCATGAGACTGTTCATGCCGCTTCCCTTGTGCGTGTGTATCACCTTTGGCTTCTGCCTGTGACCTTTAGCCTCTACCTATGACCTGGACCACCTGCTGTGCCCCTGCTGACCTGACTTTTCCTACCTCGTTGCCATGGCTCGGGCTCGGCTGGCTCCTGGACGCGGTGCCGGTACAGGTGGGAGCCACACTCGTGAGCACAACACCCAGCGTGATTCTAATGTCAGTGTGAATAGTTCAATTAATAGCAACCTTAGTTCTTGTACTGATGGCCACTGCGGAACGTGTGGAGGTGAGACTAATGATGATTCTATTGGCTGTGATAGATGCCCTTTGTGGTTTCATGACTCAACAATCTGTATGGGCCTACCCCAGACTGCTATCCAGGCACTTAAGGATGTTGGTGGTGAGGGGATACTGTTTGTCTGTACAGGTTGTAGGGTAAATAGTGGTAGTACCTCTAGGGGCTCTGCTGGTGCTGGTGGTGGAAATGGTAACCTCGGTGCCATGATGCAACTACACGAGACAGTCAGAGCTCTGTGCGCCTCTGTAAGATCTCTCACTGAGCAGGTCACCAACATGATCAGTGTTCAGGGTACCACTACACAGGCTGCTGCTGGTGCCAGGACTTCCCCTAACCCAGCACTGCAAAATCCTACAGAGACTAACCTCAACTCAGCTTCTGTTAGCCTTATGATCAGGAAGGAGATCACTGAGATGGAGGAGAGGAGAAAAAGGAAGGACTCAGTTATAGGTAAAATGATTGAGTCAATAATAGCTGATAGTATTAGGGACCATATAGACAGACATAATTTAATTCACGACTCACAGCATGGGTTTACTAAAGGAAAGTCGTGCCTCACTAATCTTATATCCTTTTACAATAGAGTATACGAGGCAACTGACAATGATGAGAGCTATGATGTGGTTTATCTTGATTTTAGTAAGGCCTTTGATAAGGTACCTCACCAGAGACTTAAATAAAGTCAGGGCTCATGGGATAAGAGGGAAGGTATTTGATTGGATTAAGGCGTGGATTAGCGACAGGAAACAGAGGGTTACCATTAACGGTAAAAAATCCGAATGGGGTAATGTTACCAGTGGGGTTCCTCAAGGTTCAGTTTTAGGCCTGCTTCTATTCATTATCTACATCAATGACATAGACAATGGGATAACAAGTGACATAGGTAAATTTGCAGATGACACCAAAATAGGATGCACTATTAGGACAGGGGAGGATGCTAGAGCACTGCAGGAGGATCTCAACAAGCTGTCAGCTTGGTCAGAGAAATGGCAGATGAATTTTAACATCACCAAGTGTAGCGTGCTTAGTGTGAACACGCAACCCATTACACGGGTATAGTTTAGACTCCACAGCGATAGGCAGGTCTGAGTGTGAAAGGGATTTGGGAGTGTTAGTGAACTCTGACCTAAAACTAAGGAAGCAATGTATTAGTGTGAGGAATAGGGCTAACAGGGTATTAGGCTTTATTAACAGGATGGTAACCAACAGGAGTGCAGAGGTCACCCTCAGACTCTATTTAGCGTTAGTTAGGCCACACTTAGATTATGCTGTCAGTTTGGTGCCCACACTACAGAATGGACATCAACTTGCTAGAATCAGTTCAGAGGAAGATGACCAAGATGATTCAGGGGCTGAGGAACCTCCCATATCAAAATAGGCTGAAACATCTAAACTTACATTCACTAGAGAGACGAAGAGTGCGGGGAGATCTGATAGAAGTATTCAAATGGGTCAAGGGTTACAACAAAGGCGATATAAGTAAAGTACTGAGAATTAGCCAGCAGGATAGAACTCGCAGTAATGGATTTAAATTAGAAAAGTATAGATTTAGGAGAGATATAGACAAGCATTGGTTTAGTAATAGTGTGGTGGGGGAATGGAATAGACTCAGCAATCACATAGTTAGTGCAGGGACAATAGCTTGTTTTAAGAGTAGACTGGATAGCTACATGGACGAGGATGACAGGTGGCAGTGAGGTGTGGGTGCAGTAAGGTGACGGGGTACTGGATGCGTGCCTAGTACCGCCGGTATAACGAGGATCAAGCCTCTACCTGTAACCCCTGTAACTACACCTCACCCATCGTGAGTAGTGGGGGGATTCTGGAGCTGCCCTGTGTAGGCCACCCGGCCTCTTCCAGTTTCCCTGTGTTCTTATGTTCTTCTTAAGTTCTTATTGTTCGCGGCATCAAGGCCACCAACGACACTGAGGCCTCGGCAAAGACAAATCAGGCTGCTACTTTGGCTGTGGGTTCCGTTGTCCCATTGACTGATATATACTGCATCAATCGTGAGCGAGGTATTTATAGAGTCAAATGTGTAAATATGGACAAAAGACAGGAATTGCTTCAGAAAGCCAGTTCGCTGAGGACCAACGAACAGTGTCAGCATATCTATTTCAACAGAGATTCAACATATATGCAAAGGCAAGAGCTGTATGCTAGGCGCCAGCATTCTGTGGGTGCTGCCAGTAGCCAGCTGGGGGCTGGGGCTGGCTCTGTTGACTGCCTCTCGTGACGCTGGTGGCGGTGTCCAGCATGGCCAGCCGTCCGATGGTGCTGTGTCCCGTTCTGTCCCTTTACCACAGTAAATTTATCTCAGATCAATGTAAATAGTATTAGTAATAAGTTAACTTTAGTTTCATACTTTCTGTCTCAAAATAAGATTGATATCTTAGCTGTTACTGAAACGTGGCTTCTTCCTTCTGTTCCTGATTCTTTCGTTGCCATTCCCAACTATAACATTGTGCGTAAAGATACATCAGAATCCACTGCCAAACATGTACCTGCCTTTACATACGCAACACTGTTGCATATTTAGCGCTGGACCTTCCAGTCAGAAACTTAGTAGGAGTTCACCTGCCTTCCTATGGTGTATATATTCTAGCAGCTTATCGCCCTCCCTCAAACTCCCAACTACATGATGTTGAACTTCAATCATTCCTGGAGGACTTTGCTCCTGGTAAGGAATTAATCCTTGTGGGAGATTTCAATCTACCAGGTATTAACTGGTGTGGTGACGTGCCCACTGCCTCTACTGCCCATGACACCTCCTTCCTTGACTGCTTTATGTCTCTTGGTCTTCATCAGTGGGTGACAGAGCCTACTAACACAACAGCGGACAACATTCTTGACTTAGTATTTACCACGGAACATGACAGGGTCGCTCAGGTGCAGCTCCATCCTCCCTTGCCCAAGTGTGATCACCTCCCTATATCCTTTATCTATTCCTTTCATGGTCTCACTCCAGCTCAGACTCCTAAGACAATCATACTATGGCACAGGGGTAATTATCGAGCCATGAATAATGCACTCTTGGAATTCGACTTTGACTACGAGTTCTGAAACATGTCTGTGGAAGCTGTTTACAATAGACTTCTAGAAATACTGCAAGCAATGATTTCACTGTATGTTCCTAGCAGAGTGGCCCGTGACCGCCCTATAGTCCCATGGAAATCTAACCCACCGGCTGAACTGGTCAGGAGGCGTCACAATGCATGGGTTCATTATAAAGCAATGCGACAGTCATGGGGTAGGAACTCAGATGTCACCCAGATAGCCTTGTCCTCCTTTTTAGATGTTAACTATGAGTATAGAAGCTACTCCTATCAGTCACAGAGAGACTATGAATTCCACCTGATCTCTAACCTAAAGAATAAGCCTAAGTTGTTTCATGCTTACATCCGTAACAAGAAAGTGGGACGACCCACTATAGGACCCCTTAAACAACCCTCTGGTGAAATTTGTTCTTCTGCCCCAGAAATGGCAGATTTGTTTACTAAGGCCTTCTCATCTGTATATTCTACCAGTACCCCTGACAATCCAGTAGAGCACCAACACTTTGAAGGTAACTTGAATAACTTGGTTATAAATCTGTCCGATGTCGCCAATACTCTGCGTGATCTAAATCCTTCCAGCAGTATGGGGCCTGATGGTATCCACCCTTGTTTGCTTAAACACTGCTTCTCATCCCTTTCATACCCCCTTCTCTGGCTCTTCCATCAGTCACTCCATACTGGTGAACTCTCATCAGTCTGGAAGTCTTCCCAAGTAGTCCCCATCTTTAAGAAAGGTGTGCGTTCTTCCCCTCTTAATTACAGACCAATAAGTCTCACTTCAGTATCCTGCAAGTGTCTGGAGCGTATTATTGTGAACAATCTGACATCTTTTCTCGTGAATGATAATTTATTAGATTCTAATCAGTTTGGCTTCCGTAAGGCTCACTCAGTTGATGATCAGCTCCTTCTAACATATGATGACGCCACCTGCTTGCTTGATCAGGGGCATATGGTCGACCTTATACTATTTGACTTTAGTAAAGCGTTTGACCTTGTTAATCATAACATTATGATCAGTAAGCTCTCCCACATCGGTATAGGGGATCCCTTACTCTCTTGGATACAGTTCTGAACTGTAGAGTGATGAGGGTTGTGGTTGGGGGTTCTGAGAGTGATTCTACGCATGTAACTAGTGGAGTTCCCCAAGGGTCTGTCCTTGGACCAACCCTTTTTCTCATTTATATTAACTTTGTGGCTCACGGTCTGACCTGTAAATACAAAATTTTCGCTGATGATCTGAAAATATACCAAAAGATAAATAAGACTACGCCTTCTCTTACATTGTTAGATATTGCTTCTGTGCAGAGAGATGTAGACCTACTGGTGTCACGTGCAGAATCGTGGGGGCTCAGGCTCAACTCGGACAAGACCCGTGTTCTTAGGATCTGCCGAGGATCTGCTCCAAATCTTGGCCCGTACTCTGACTAATATATTAGAGTATATCCTTTACAATTTGTGCAGTCTGCATCAGATTTAGGGGTTCAAGTTGATACTTCATTGAAGTTTCATCTCCACATACGCTCTTGCAAATAAAGCTGCAGGAATTTCGTCAAATTTACTTAAGAGCACAGTTAACCGTGAGCCTGGGTTTATGAAATCTCTTCTCACCTCTCATATCCGTCCTGTGCTGGAATTTTGCTCAGTTGTATGGCACACAGGGTATGTAGGTGATACTGACATGCTTGAGAGAGTCCAGTGACGATGGACCAAGGAGATTGTTGGACTTTCGCATCTTGACTGTGCCTCCCGACTGGATGCCTTGGGTCTCTTTTCTGTGCATGGCAGACTGCTTAGAGCTGACATAGTCAAGGTCTGGAAGATTCTCAATGGCCTCTCTCCTGTGCAACCCTCTGAGTTATTTTCCCTCCGGACATTATCTAGAACCCGTGGAAATTCACCCAGAATATTTCTACCCAACAGCAACACAGAAATCATGGCGATACTTCTCAGTCCGAGTGATTGCTTTGTGGAATAGCCTGCCAGACACAGTTATCCTGTCAACATCCTTAACTGTATTTAAGAAAACTAGCAGAGTACCTTGGTCAAAGACTATACGAATTTTAACCCCTACATACTAATACCAATGTATTCTCATATATAATTTCATATGATCTCATATTTAACTATAGTTCCTAAACACTGGTCAAAGAACATATCAACTCTAAATTACTTTATTTTACTTACAGCAATATAAATATAAATAGTTATTTCACTTATATACATATAAGTCATTATATTCTATAACTAGTCTTTACTTGGTGCAATCAACACACATTCCAGCAGCGGCTTATTGGTTTTAGTGCTGAGAGTAATTTCGCAAATATGCATTCTGCTGGCGTGTTGGCACTTGTGGGGTTCCTTCTCGTGGAACCCGTCTAGGTAAGCCCCAGTTTCTGCAGATGTTCCCAGTAATTTAGGTGACGTAACCCTCTGATTTGTCTTGTGAAGGCTCTCTGCACAGTTTCAAGCCTCTGCACATTGCCCTTCTTGTATGGTGACCACAGCTGGCTACAATAGTCCAGCGTAGGCTGCACCAGGGCCTTCCAGAGGGTTAACATTACCTTGGGTTCTCTGGAAACAAATGTTCTAAGGACCCAGCCTGCCATTGCCTTTGCCTTCTTCACTGTTTCTGTGATGTGGTGTGAGAAGGAACCGTTGTCGCTGAGGTGAACCCCAAGGCACTTTACATGTGGTTGTCCAGATATTTGTTGCCCTCCTTCTGTGAGCAGCAAAGTTGACATCTTGATGGTGTGGTCAGGGCCACATCTCAGCATTTCAAACTTGGCCGCGTTAAATGCCATGTTGTTGGTTGCGGCACAGGCATACACTTTGTTGAGGTCCTCTTGTAGGTGGGTGACTCCCTGCATCGTGGTGGTAGCGTGACTCACAGTGGTATCATCGGCGAAAGAGGAGATAACCGAGCTCCTGACCCCCTCATCGATGTCGCCCATGTGTATAAGGAAGAGGAGAGGGCCCAGCACGGATCCCTGTGGCACACCACTGATGACGCTGGCCTCACTGGACTGGTGGCCATCCACTGTGACAACTTGGACTCTTTCTGTAAGGAAGTGGTAGAGCCAAATACCTAGCTTCCCTTTAATCCCCAGAGTCTTGAGCTTATGGAGGAGAATGCCGTGGTCAACCTTGTCGAAGGCTTTAGAGAAGTCAAGGAACACGACATCTACGTTCTTGCCCGCAGCCAGGTTTTCCAGGAGCCAGTCAAAGTGTTCCAGGAGTTTGGAGAGACAGGACCGCCCTTTTCTAAAGCCATGTTGGTTGTTACTATGGAGGCTGTTCTTTTCCATGTAGACTATAATTTTGTCTCTGACACATTTCTCAAAATTTTTGATAAGATGTGACTTTAGGGCAACTGGGTCTGTAGTTTTTGGCCCGACTCTTTTTCCCCTCCTTTGTAGACTGGACACACCGTGGCTCTCTTCATTAGGGTCGGCATTATTCCCGTGTCCAGTGAGCACCTCCATAGCTCTTGGTTGGGGTGAGCCAGGACTTCACCACATTGCAGGAGCAGTATGGCTGGCACTCCATCTGGCTGCAAAATTTGATCTGAGCTCCTTTATGGCTCCCTTGATGTTAACTGTGATCTCCATGTCGGTTAAGTGGTCTTGGTGGCCTGCGTCCTCTGTGAAGAATGCTACTGGGTCGTGGATTACTGATTGGGTCTGAGGGGTGCTGAAAGCACTACTGTATTGCTGCATCAGTACTTGGTATGCTTGTTTGGGGCTCTGTGTTGTCCCCTCTTCTGTTTGCAGCAGCCCAATCTGTGTTTTGGTTCTGGAGAATTTTTTGCAGTAACTATAGAAGTATTTTGGGTTCCTCTGAATGTTATTTACTGCACACGTTTCCTCCTTGGTCCTTTGGTCTTTGTGCGATTCTTAAAGTTTTTGTTCTATTTCTTCAATTTTCCTGCTTATTGAGTGCCTCTGTTTCTCATGCTGGGACACAGTCAGCTGCTTGTGGAGGGATGCTCTCTTCCTCATCAGAATTCGTCGGTCCCTTGGGATGTTGTGGCGCTGAGCAGAGGCACTCTTCTTCTTTATTGGGATGTGGCCTCACATCTCCAGCACTGTGTTAATGAAGGCTTGGAGCATAGTGTTTGGGTTATTTCCTCCCATGATATTACCCCAATCGACTTGACCAAGCTCACACTGCACAAGCTCCCAATTTATTGTTTCACTGTAAAAATTAAATTTTGCAAAGGGAGAGGACTCCGTTTTGTTAGATTCCCAATTTTTTAACCTTGTCTTCCTGTACGTCATATTTATTGTGATTAAGCTGTGATCCAAGACTATTGTTTTCTCCACTTTGTATGTTTCTATTGCATCCTGGTTATTAGTGAAGAAAAGGTCTAAAATGTTGTGTGCTCTGGTAGGCTTGGTTATTTGTTGGGTGAGGAAGATTTTGTCAGTGAAATCAAGGAGCAGTTTAGCTTGGGCTTGGTCGTCCAGGGTGCCGCCTGCAACAGTACCTTCCGGCCAGTGGATGGAGGGGAAGTTAAAGTCCCCACACAAGATAACTTCAGGCAAAGGTGCTGGTTGGTCTTCCATTATTTTTGCGACCTTTTCCATTGCTGCTGTAAAGTTGTGCAATGTACACTGGGGTGGGCGGTAGCAATTTACTATTATTAGATTCATCTTTCTCAGGTGGATGATAATTAGTTCCACTTGTCCATTAGAGTAAGAGAGTAAGGATTTTGTGTCAACAGATATTTCGTTTCTTACATATATTATTGCTCCTCCGTGACTCCTAATTTCTCTGTCTGTTCTAAATGGTGTGTAGTTTTTGATTTGTATCTCCTCATCTTTCACACTACTGCTCAAGTGTGTTTCAGTTAGGGCTATAACCAAGGGTTCCACTTCTGCCGAAAGCTCCCTCAAGAAGGGGACTTTGGCTTGATTTGTTTTCGGGTACAGTCCTTGGATATTGCCCATTATGATGTTCTCTAGCGAGAGGTTATAGCACTGCTCCATGGGGCGCCGATAGTGGGCTGGCCTGGTGGTACCCAGCTCGCTCTGTTCTCCTTCATGAGGTTGTTCAGTAGCATTGCCTGAGTCTCTATGGCTTTGACTAGGGCTGCCATGTCCATCCTCAACCCCGTTGCCAGTTCTAAAAAACCTCTGCCTTCGGTGGCAACCGTAGTGGTAGTGGGGGCAGGTGTTCCAGGTGTAAGGGTCATAGCCTGGGCTACTGCAGCATTAGATGGTGTGGGCTGTGGTGGTGGTGCTGCTACTTCCCTTCTCTTCCTAGTGCCTTTAATGTGTTGGTATTTGCAGGACTCGTTTAGGCACTCATATTTCCTTACCGAATCCCAGCACATCACGGGGTGGAACATGGAGCACTTCCGCCCTTGATTGCAACCGTGTTCTCCTTTAACACCATGTGCCAGCAACTTTGGACATTGTTTTGGGTGTCTAAATTTACAGTCCTTACCAGGCGCTCCATGCTTGCTCACACCACTTCTGTAGAAACAGCATATCGGCATTTCCTTTTGCCTGTTACTCACTAATGCTGGGGTACTGGTGTCTTGTTGTTGCTGCTGCCGCTGCTCTGCCTGGTCTGGTGCTATGGTAGGTGTGACCTCTTGGCTCAGGCTCAGGCGCATATCCTCCGGGGAGCTCCATGAACCGAGTGAATCATTGCCCGTGGCATCCTCTGCAGTGTCTAGATTTACAGTTTGGGTGTCATTACTGCCCTGTGACTCCTGACTTATGGGTAGTATCTTCAGGGTTAGTATTTGTACCCACAAGTTTTGAAGCCTGAGGCCTGTTTCTTGAGATCATAGCCAGTTCCTTCCTTTTACTCTCCTCCATTTCATTTGCTTAAGTTGCATAGTCAGAGAAACTTTGCCTAGCGCATGGCTGACAAGTGTACTTTCTGTTAGTATTCACCAGCATGATTCCTAAGTGTGTAGGCACTCCTGAGCATACATGGTGACTCCACATGTTGCAGGTGTTACACTTTATACCACTGTCACAATGGAGCTGACATATTATACATGGGAAAATATTTTTCCTACCTGAGGCATCTTCATTGTTTACATTCTGGGTAGGGGCCTTCTGGGTAGAGGCAGACATCTTGGCTCTGCTGGGACTGTCTTCCTGAAAATGCTCTATATCTTCCTTCTGCTGTGATCCTAGCAGATGTTGTTGTGCAAATTCATTACTGACAGTATTCACAGATGACCTGGTGGTTGACTGCTGTATGCTGGTGTCCTAATTATTACAGAAAAGGCTTGAATCTTGTAGAGCTCATTCTCTGCTTCCAAACACCAGTGTTGCCACGGCACAACCTGTAAAAATCGCCAGCTCTCAATATATAATTACATAAACAAAAACAAATACTAATGAAAGAGCTGGATAGTGCATCATATGCAGTCAACTTGTAATTTAATTTATATGCTTGGATAAAGAGCTACAGTCCATTTAATGATATTCTAAAAGTTTGTCCCCAAGATGATGAGCTAGTGCTGATTTAAATAGAGACAGAGACTGGAGGGTGACTAGGGATTCAGGGAGGGAATTCCTCAAAGGATTGCCTCTGACACTGAAGGACCTCTTCCTTAGTTCAAGCTGGGCCCTAACATGTGCTATTTTGTGCTGGTGGCCTCTGGTGGGTAGATCAGGAGTTAGAACAAAAAGGTCTGAAGGGGAGATTGCACATTTATTATGAAAGAACCGCCAGGGTAGTTGGATGTAATGCGCCATCTCCTGAATGCACCACCTGCCTAGTCTGAATGCACCAACTGCTTAGTGTGAATGCACCACCAGTAAGTGACCTACAAAATTTGGTCAGTGTTTTTTATAGTGTCTGTAATAGGAGAAAGCTGAAAGTAAATGTCAACAAAAGTAAAGTGATGGTTTGTGAGCGAAGTAGAAGTGAGGTTGTAGATTTTGTATGCCCATATAGTGGGAATTGATTGTGAAAAAGCATGCAAAATAATTTTGAATGATGAAGAAATGGAGGAGGTCAATGAGTTTATGTACCTTGGATCAGTTATGTGTAAGCATGGTGGTATGGAGGGAGAGATAAGAGAAAGGGCATTGCAAGGAAGAAGGGTGGTTGGGTCCTTGAGACGAATCATGAATGGCAGAAGTGTGAGCATGGAGGTAAAGAGGGATTTGAGAAATACAATAATAGTACCAACCCTCACATATGCAAGTGAAACGTGGGCCTGGAATGACAGTCAGAGGTCTAGAGTGCAGGCAGTGGAAATGAGTTATTTGAGGAGTGCTTGTGGTGTGAGTAGAATGGATGGAATGAGTAATGAAAGTGTGTAAGAGCATTTTGGAATGTGTCACAGGGGTGAAGGGAAGAAGTGTGGAGTGGTGGAAGAAGTGAAGCGAATGACTTTAAAGTGGTTTGGCCACATGGAGCGAATGGAGGAGAGTAAGATGACCAGAAGGGTGTATGTGAGTGAGATAGAGGGAGGGAATGCTACAGGACAACCTCCAGTAAAATGGAGGGATAGGGTGTAAGAATGCGTTAGGGAGAGGGGGGAAGGATCTTTGAGAAACTTTGAGCAGGCAAGGAGGGAGTGTCTGGATAGAGAAAATTGGAAGCTCTTCTGCCGTGGCCATCCCCTGGTGGGAGCTCCTTGGAGCAGGCGTCGATGAAATGAATGAATGAGACAGACGGGTAAAGATTGTGTCCCCCCCACCTGAAATCCTGGCTCGCCCCTCTTGGCGTTAATGGGATTCAAAGTAATTTTAATTGAGGAAATTCCTTTTGCTTCTGAGTGTTTTGTCGTGCCACCAAAAATTCCCGAACGAATTAAACTCGTAAACCAACTGTATCTTTGAATTTCCTCCGCTTACAACGGACTAAGTTCCCCCACCCCCCCGATTAGACCATTATATACAGGGTCTACTGCACCTTGGTAGTGTAGTGCATAACAGCCGTGGGCCTTACCAGGCCTGGCAGCCCGCGGTGTTGTGGACTGGCCCAGCACCAGACCAGTATAATACATTGTCAATATATAGGCAGGCAGGCAAATCTAGGTCCCTAGTGTGTGTGTGTGTTGTTTTTCTATGTAATATTATAAGTACTCTCTCCATAACTTCTTCAGCATCTCTCTCTCTCTCCATTAATAAAGTTCTTTTCCTCAGGTGTGTGTTAATGCTGGGACCAAAAAGAAGAAAAAGAAGAAGAAGAAGAAGGAGAAGAGGAGGAGGAGGAGGAGGAGAAGGAAGAAGATGATTAAGGCAACAGGACGATCAGAAGTGGCAGAGGAGGAAGTAAAGAACCACAGCACACACACACACAGGGTGGCGAGCGGAGTGGAGCATTTGGACAGAGAGGACCTGTGTGTGTGGAATGAGAGAGAAACGAGAGGACATGGAAAGAAGTTCAGGGCGACCACATGTAGGCGAGATGTGAAAAAGTTTAGCTTCCCAAACAGAAGCATTGAGCTATGGAATAGGCTGGAGGAGGAGGTGGTTTGTGCAAGAAACATTCATGATTTTAAGGAAAACTTGGACAAGAGCTGATATGGAGACAGGACAGCGCGAGTAGCTCTTTTCCCGTATGCCACAACTAGGTAAACACACACACACACAGGCACATATGACAAACACCTTTTTTTATATTTTCCATTTTTATTAGTCCATATAACAAACACATATACATACATAGTCATATTATACAACATATGCATAATTACATACATCAGATCATAGAGAGAGTGAAAGAGAGACTCGAGAGGTGAGAAAGAGATATACAACATATGCATAATTACATACATCAGATCATAGAGAGAGTGAAAGAGAGACTTGAGAGGTGAGAAAGAGAGAGAGGTGCCTCTCTCTCTCTCTCTCTCTCTCTCTCTCTCTCTCTCTCTCTCTCTCTCTCACCTCACCACAGCCTACAGGACCCCACAGATGGACCCCCCACAGTATGTTGACAACCCCCCACAGACACATAAAGGACCTCCTCCCCCTTCCCATTAGCCAACATAGCACCCACATAGCCTTATCAATGTTACTATGTGTATATTTATGTATGTATATGTGTGTTTTGCTATTAATAAAAAAGTTAAGTTGTAATGTGTGTGTTATATTCCTATGTGAGAGAGAGAGTGTGTTAGACGGTAAGGTAATAATAATAATAGTAATATGCCTTAACTAACTTACTGACTAAGCTGTAAAAAAGAAGATATATACAAACAAAATAAACTGTCAACTACTGTATGTATAGCTAACCGTATAAGACTGTTATATGGAAAGAAAGCTAACTAAATTGTATAGGCCTATGTCTATGCCTACCTAGTGAGAGGAAGCTGAAAAGACTTATATGGAAAGAAAGCTAACTAAAACTGTATAGGCCTATGTCTATGCCTACCTAGTGAGAGGAAGCTGAACTCTATAACAAAGGCAATATTAACTTTAAAGAGAAAGAAAGAAAGAAAGCTAAGTCTAAACTGTATAAAACTATCTATCTAAACTGTAGGCAAATTGACCTTAACTATACAGTAAACCCTGGGTGTAACGGACCCGCTTATAACAGTTTCAGATATGACAGACGAGGTCAGGCGGTTAGAAATCCACGGGGACCGACCAAGAATAGTTTTTGAGCCACCTGCTTCTGGTAACTACAACAGCGTCTGCTAGTCACCTCGCCCTCCTCCCTTTATCTGCTGCCCCATCTTTCGGTTCCAGTAGTCTGCCTCAGCCCACCTCATGAAATACTTTCCTCCTCGTGGTTTCCGTTCAAATGAAGAACGTATTTACACTACAAGAAAGTCTCATGCATCAATCCAAGGCATAAATGTAATGGAAAATAGCCAAGTGTTTGTGAGTGTCGGTACAGGCACAGCTTAAGAGTGTCGAGGAGGACTGAACCCCACCTTAGGTAGGTTAGGCTAAGTTATGTTTGGTCATTAACCCGTACAGTGTTTGAAATGCGCATATATCGTACCTCTTAGGAAAGTGTTTAATGCGTATATATCATAAGCTCTTTTGAGGGCTTATACGCACTTTATTTTTATTTGTGTATGTAACATTGTTCATTGACAGTAAAGAGGAATAATTTGACAAGTCTTCGTATTTTTAAATGGATGTTAAAAAGCCTTTCTGTACATTTGTCCGCATTCAACAAAATCATTATACAAGAAGTTACTGTCTTCTAGGTAATTACTCCTCGATTCTATAATTAGTAAGGCATGTGGAATTGTAAATTATGGTTCACAGTGATCGGAAATGAAAACTTATCGTCGGAAGCTTCATAGTGTTTTGCTGAACTTTGTGAACTACGGTTGTATTACAGGCGGCCTTGAAGCGGCGGTGTTGCCTGATCGCATCAACCATTTTCTTGTACTTACAATTCCTGTTTATTTTTTGAGGATTTTGTGATGTAAAGAAGTACTTATAAATTACTCACGCTTTACGGTTGTGAGAAGTGTTTATAATAGAAAGAATATAGGCTCTAAAAAAAATTAAAGATAAATTGCCCTTTCCTGGTATGACATCGTTAGCTCTGAGACAGAAAAATAAGACAGCGAACAATCTAGGGTTACATTCCTCGCATATAAATAATACATATATCAAATAATTTGTATTTTTTTAAACATTTTTAGGAAAAAAAAAAAAAAAAAGTGCAACCTGGTATGACCCCTATTGATGACAAAAGACGACACTGTGCAGGTTAAATTTAATGGAGCACGCAGTGAGGCGTGAAATCATGGCAGCAGGGCGGGACATGGCGGCGGTGTCGTGGTCAGTTCAGCGGACTGGTGTTCCGAGAAATACCTCCTCGCAGAAATAAGTCACTCTGCTGTCCACCACGCATGCACACTGGTGGAATACACGGCAGGAAAAACATTAATTAACCTGGTTTTGTTCTAGTTTATCCACTTGTGATCTTTGTGAGCAGTGAGTGAAATGTACAAACTAAGCAAGTTGAACATGTCTCTCTGCGAGTTATTTTGCGGGTGCTGCAGCGGGTGTAACACAGGCATTGAAAAGTCAATCATTTAATTATTTGTGACAGAAACAGTTTGCAGATTATTTCATAACACACCGAAAACTACCAAAAAAAAAGTTTTGTCTGCCAGTGGGAGATGGGCGCGCTTGTAAAATTTTACCCATACCCGTAACAATACGGCCCCCATGCAAGACCTCACTGCCAACCTAGCAGCCTCAGTGCCTCGCAGTCCGTCGCCAAGTGTGCTGTGCGGCTATACAGACAACGTGCACACAACATACAAAATAAAAAATATACATACCTATGTTTACTAGGTTCGGCGATTTATTATTTTACGTTTTTTTAAATCTTCGCCACTTATAACGGACTTTCGGCACTAACGGACTAAGTTCCCCCCCAAATTAGTCCGTCATATCGACGTTTACTGTACTTGTGTTGGCGAGTCCATAACACCATGGGCCAGGCCAATCCACGATGCACTGAGTCAAACACCTTGAAACTGTATGTAAATCTATACGAGTGTAACTGTATGTATCTAACTGTATGTGACTGTAAGCTGAACTATGTACTCCTCTGTTGATTCCTTTCCATTCCTTTTCTTCCCTTCCCTTCCCTTTCCTTTCCTTTCCTTCCCTATCCTTCTCTTCCTTCCCTTCCCTATCCTCCCTTTCCCTTCCCTATCCTTCCCTTCCCTTCCCTTTCGTTTCATTTCCTTTCAACCATCCGTAGCGTCGGTGCGACTCACAAGAAACTGTGTAACTAACGACGCCTCCGACAAGCGAACTGGTACAACTCGTCACAGCAAAAACAGGGGTCACATTTCTATCATGTACACAAATGCACGTAGTTTAATACCCAAAAAGGACGAAATTAGGGGGTATATTGCAACAGAGAAACCAGATGTGGTAGCCATCACAGAGACTTGGGCCAACTCTGCACATCTAAAATACGAACTGTCATTCCCTGGGTACAAAAGTAACCCCTGACAGACGAGACTGGATCTGTAACTCGGGAGAGTAAACAGATGGCCAGAATCCTCAACAGTAACTTCGCATCCGTATTCACAGTCGAGGACATTGAAACCATTCCTGAGGGCCCTGACCCGCCGAGGGGGATCACGCCCCTGGAAATTGACTCGATAAGCGACCAAGAAGTGAAAAAGTACTTGGACAAACTCAACACGAACAAGTCAACGGGACCCGACAGTTTGTCCCCCGGTTATTAAAAGAGCTTAAACAACAAATACTTGAGCCACTCACTAATATATTCAACCGGTCAGTTCAACTGAACAAGGTCCCGGAAGAGTGGAAGATGGCGAACGTAACATCAATTTTCAAAAAAGGAGACAAAAGCGTTGCATTAAACTACAGGCCCATAAGTTTGACATCAGTGGCAGGAAAAATACTCAAAAGATTATTAGAGATAAACTTGTTAAGTTTCTAGAAGACAATAATATAATCTCCGACACCCAGCATGGCTTCAGAAACAAGCACTCCTGCCTAACAAATTTATTAGACTTCTTCCAAGGTATATATAAGAACTGAGATGCCCACATCCCCAGTGATGTTATATACCTGGACTTTCAAAAAGCCTTTGACAAGGTACCACACGAGTGACTCCTTAAGAAACCGCACTCGGCGGACATTGGAGCCAATCTGATTGCGTGGATAAGAGTTTGGCTCACCAGCAGAAAACAACAAGTACTACTCAACGGACAGCCTTCCGATTGGCTTCCAGTCACTAGTGGAGAGCCTCAAGGGTCAGTGCTGGGACCCATTCTATTTATCATATATATCAATGACCTCGAATCAGGACTGAAATCCACAATATTGAAATTTGCTGATGACACCAAGGTGGGTGGAAAGGCCCTCACAAAGACCGACTGCAAAATCATTCAGAAAGACCTCAATCACATTATCGAATGGTTGGAAAAATGGCAAATGTCATTTAATGTTGACAAATGCAAAGTCATGCACATTGGGTCCCAAAATAGTAACCACACATACATCATGAATGGGAAACCTCTGCAGGCAATGCAGGAGGAAAAGGATCTTGGAGTCACTATCAGCAGTGACCTGAAACACATGAATCACTGTAAAAAAGCATATAACAAAGCCAACACTATGCTCGGGTTCATAGCGAGGAACTTCGAGTGTAAAACACCAGACGTGATGCTATCCTTGTATAATTCCATGGTAAGACCGCACCTCGAGTATGCAGTACAGTTCTGGTCTCCTAATTACAGAAAGGACATTGATTTACTGGAAAGGATTCAAAGACGCGCCACGAAGATGATTGCAACCTTAAGGGCTCAACCGTGCAGAGCGACTCAAGTGACTCAATCTCTTTACACTGGCGAAAAGACGCCTCCGAGGGGATATGATTCAAGTCTTCAAATACCTGAAAAAGTTCAATAACGTCGATTACTCCAAATTCTTTGAACTGCAAACCAACTCAAGAACTAGAAATAACGGTTTACCCATTCAGTTGAGTCGATGTAACACAGACATTAGTAGGAGTTTCTTTTCAAACCGAGTCATCCGCCACTGAAACAATCTTCCAGTAGATGCGAATACCATCAACTTCAAATACAGAATTGACCGTCATTTTGCTGCGTCGGGAGTAAACTGAATAACGAGGTGCTTTCATCTGCTCCTCAAGCCCCAAGTGGCTGTCGAGCAGATTAAATCACCCAAGCAGGCGACCTAATAATGAGCCAATAGGCTTTCTGTTGCCTGCATTTCCATGTTTCCATGTTTCCTTTCCTTTCCTTCCCTATCCTCCCCTTCCCTTCCCTATCCTTTCCTTCCCTTCCCTTGCCTATCCTTCCCTTCCCTTTCCAATAACTTAACAAGGGACTAGTTGACTGGTCTGCTCCTTCGTAATGTGACCTCCTTGACCTTTCTTTGGACTGGGGTGACAGGGTCTTGAGTCTTCCAAGATGGCCTTCCTTCCTTCCTTCCTTCGTTCTTCAGAGCTGTGGATAAAGACGGTTATTAATATTTTTTAATTATTATTACTATTATTATTATTATTATTATTTCTCTCTCTCTCTCTCTCTCTCTCCATGTAAATAGACGCCGTGCATCGCAACAAACCCGTAACCGTGATCCCGCAAGTACCACCACCTCTATTACCAAGCCTCTAGATAACTTAAAAATCCTTAGTTTCAATGCACGTAGCCTAAGAAACAAATTTGATGAACTGAGATGTCTTGCTCTAACAGAAAATTTTGACGTAATTGCTATAACCGAAACATTTATCGACACCACAAATATTGATTTAAGTTCCGAATACAACATAGATGGCTACAGACTCTTCAACAAAGATCGTGTAAACTGTAGAGGTGGTGGCGTCGCCCTTTTCATCAAAAGCTATTTGCAACCCACTGACAAAACACCAAGAAACAGTAACGTTCAACATTTGTCGTGCGAGTAAACATTGCAAAAGTCAATTTAAATATATGTCACCTACAGACCTCCCGTGCAATCACTCGATGACGACCTTGAAATGTACAGCGTCTTAAGGCAGTCACTTAATAACAACGACTCACTGATATTAGGAGACTTTAGCCTCCCCCATATCGACTGGGCGACACTGTCAGGTACAGAAGGTGAGTCACATAGAATGATCGAATTTCTGGAAGAAAATTATCTAAGCCAAATGGTTTCTGAGCCAACTCGACAAAATAATATACTCGACCTTGTTATAACGACCCAAGATAACCTAGTCAGTAATGTCACGGTAGGAGAACACCTCGGTTCTTGCGATCATAAATTAGTGCACGTCGACATTAGAGCTCAATCATCAGTGACTGAAAATAAAGTAAAGGTGCCCAATTTCAAAAGAGCTAACTTCGTAGAAATCCGACAAAAACTAACAGAAATACAACAATCAGATGACGGCAACGTAGAGGAAGCCTGGCTAAGCTTTAAAAATCACTTACTCGCTCAGCAGAACACATTCGTCCCCTTGCGAAAAGCGAATTAACACTAATAAAAGTCCACCGTGGTTTAATAGTGAAATTAAACAATCAGTCAATGAGAGAAAATTGTTTTACAGGTTAAAGAAAGAACAAAGCACGCCCGAAAATATTAGACTTTATAATGATGCCAGGTGACGACTAAAAAGACTAGTATGTCAGACAAAGCGTAGATATGAAGAAAATATTGCAGCCAACTGTAAAAATAATCCGAAATCTTTCTTCAGTTACATAAACAACAGAAAGGCGATCAAAAGTGGTATTGGACCTTTAACAAACAGCGACGGTGCACTAGTGACTGACAGCCAACACATTGCAAACCTCTTAAACAATTACTTTTCCTCGGTGTTTAACACT
Source organism: Eriocheir sinensis (assembly GCF_024679095.1). NCBI lineage: Eukaryota > Metazoa > Arthropoda > Malacostraca > Decapoda > Varunidae > Eriocheir > Eriocheir sinensis. The sequence goes on from NC_066554.1 coordinate 12,521,981, forward strand.
AACAGTCTTCCTCCCTCTACCACCAACACCAGTACTATTGTAAATCTCGAGCATGCATTGCCTAACTGTAATGACACGATTTGTCTGATGGGCGAGCCTCCTATAACCCACTTAGCCAGGGGGGTACCTCTTTGGCCGACTGGTAAGGGAGTGGCTCTCCCGTTACGCTGATCGCGGGTTCGATCCCCGGCGCCGGCAAACCTTTCCTTGTCTGGATTACTTTCGTGTGTTTACACACAGTGGTGCGATGGGAGTGTTGTAAAGAGAAAAATTCTGGCATTTCACTGGTGGCAAAAGCGGTGGGCATCCTCTCCGGTGGTTCTGTTGTGTCACCCCGAGAGGGTAACAGGTAGAGTGATGGCCCATGCTCTCCGAAGTTGATAGAAAACGGGACTCAGAACTCAACACACATAAATTAATCTAAATAGGAATGGGGAGCCGTGTAGTGACACGACTTGCCTGAAAGGGCGAGCCTCCTATAACCCACTTAGCCAGTGGGGTACCTCTTTGGCCGACTGGTAAGGGAGTGGCTCTCCCGTTACGCTGGTCGCAGGTTCAATCCCCGGCGCCGGCAAACCTTTCCTTGTCTGGATTAATTTCTCGTGTGTTTCGTTACACGCAGAGGCCGTGTGGGAGTGTTGTAAAGAGCAAATTCAGGCATTTCATAATTTTGAAATAACATCGATGAAGTCCTTAAAGCTCTCCACTCACTTAAAACAAATAAAAGTCCTGGACCCGACAAAGTATATCCTATACTGCTTAAAGAAACAAAGAGCGAAATACTCTCCTCCCTCACTACCATATTCAATATGTCCTTGTGACAAGGCATCGTCCATTCGGATTGGAAAAAGGCTAACGTGACGCCGATTTTTAAGAAAGGAGACAAAAAAGTACCAGGTAAATACCGACCCATTAGTCTAACTTCAATTGTAGGTAAGCTACTTGAGAGCATAAATAGAGACAAAATTGTGAGTTACCTCGAAAGCCACTCATTAATTGGGGATTCATAACATGGCTTCCGTAACAAAAGATCCTGCCTGTCAAACCTACTGACCTCTTATAACGATCTCTTCTCAGTTTATGATGTAACCAAATCATTGGACGTAGTCTATCTTGATTTCCAGAAAGCGTTTGATAAAGTCCCACATCATAAATTACTTTAGAAATTAAAGCAAATAAGCGTTGACGGTCAAGTAAACCAATGGATCGTGAATTGGTTGAGCAACAGACAACAAAGAGTTGTGATTGATGGATTTAACTCAAAGTGGGCGCCGGTCACTAGTGGCATCCCTCAGGGCTCGGTTCTTGGCCCAGTGCTCTTCATTATTTACATTAACGATGTGGATGTTGGACTCAATAATCGCATTAGTAAATTTGCAGACGACACAAAGATTGGTAACTCGGTTCTCACTGACGAAGACAGGCAAAGCCTCCAAGAGGATTTGCACAAAATTTCATCTTGGTCGGATAAATGGGAGATGCCCTTTAACGTAGACAAGTGCCAGGTCCTTCAAGTTGGAACAAAAAATAAGAAGTTCGATTACGAAATGCGCGGCGTTAAACTCAAAAGTGTTTAATGCGTTAAAGACTTAAGGGGTCAAAATCGCGTCAAACCTCAAATTCTCACATCAATGCATCGATGCAGCAAATAAGCGAACAGAATGTTGGGCTTCATTAAAAGAAACTTTTTATTCAAGAATAAAGATGTAATACTTCCGCTCTACAATAGTTTAGTCAGACCCCACTTGGAATAAGCGGTACAGTTTTGGTCTCCCCACCATGCAAAGGATATTGCTAAACTAGAAGGTGTTCAGCGTCGAGCAACAAAAATGATCCCTTCCTTGTGCAACAAATCTTACGAAAAAAGGCTTTCCACCCTTAACATGTTCTCTCTTGAGAAACGTCGCCTCCGAGGAAAACTGATCGAATGTTTTAAAATACTTAATGGTTTCACGAATGTAGACAGAACAAAATTGTTTATGATCGATGACACTTTGCGAACAAGGAACAATGGCATAAAACTCAAATGTAGACAAGTAAATTCAGACTGCACCAAATTTTTCTTCACCAACGTTGTAGTGTGAGAATGGAATAAGCTCCCACCATCAGTGGTCCAGTGTAACACGATTGACTCCTTCAAAAACAAGCTCGACCGTCACTTCCTTGAACTTAATATCAACTAGAGTAGAAATGCAACGTTTTGGAGCCTTCTGATTAATGTAAAATCACTTAGGTTTAAGGACAGACCACCAAGTCTGGACCATGGGGTCTGTGTGATCTGATTTTCTATGTAATTCTCTCTCTCTCTCTCTCTCTCTCTCTCTCTCTCTCTCTCTCTCTCTCTCTCTCTCTCTCTCTCTCTCTCTCTCTCTCTCTCTCATTATTCCTCTTTCATTTTCCTTCTCTCCTCTCCCTTCTTTTATCTCTCTCCTTGTTATCTCTTTCTCACTCTCTCTTTCTCTTATCTCATCTTTTCTTCATATCTTTAATTTTATCTTTCTCCCTTTATCCTCCTTTCTCTCTCTTCCTTCCTGTACTTTCTTCCCTTCCCTTCCCTTCCTTCCTTCCCTTCTTCCTTCCTTTCCTTCCCTTCCTTCCCTTCTCCTTCCTTCCCTTCCTTCCCTTCCCTTCCTTCCCTTTCCTTCCTTCCCTTCTCCTTCCTTCCTTTCCTTCCCTTCCCTTCCCTTTTCTTCCTATCCCTTCCCTCTCCTTCCCTTCCTTCCCTTCTCCTTCCTTCCTTCCTTCGTTCCTTCCTTTCTTTCCTATCCCTTCCCTTCCTTTTCTTCCCTTCCTTTCCTTTCCTTCCCTTCTTCCTTTCTTTCCTTCCCTTCCTTCCCTTCCCTTTCCTTCCTTCCTTCCTTCCTTCCCTTTCCTTCCTTCCCTTCTACTTCCTTCCTTTCCTTCCCTTACCTTTTCTTCCTATACCTTCCCTCTCCTTCCCTTCCTTCCCTTCTCCTTCCTTCCTTCCTTCCTTTCTTTCCTTCCCTTCCCTTCCCTTTTCTTCCTATCCCTTCCCTTCCTTTTCTTCCCTTCCTTTCCTTTCCTTCCCTATCCTTCCCTTTCCTTCCCTTCTCTCCCCTTCCTTTCCTTTCCTTCCCTTCCCTTCCTTTCCTTCCCTATCCTTCCCTTCCCTTCTTTCCCTATCCTTCCCTTCCCTTCCTTTTTCTTCCCTTCCCTTCCCTTTTCTTCCCTTTCCTTCCCTTCCCTTCCCTTCCCTTCCTTTCCTTTCCTTTCCTTCCCTTCCCTTCCCTTCCCTTCCCTATCCTTCCATTCCCTTCTCTTTTCTTCCCTTCCCTTTCGTTCCCTTCCTTTCCTTCCCTTCCCTTCCCTTCCTTCCCTATCCTTCCCTTCCCTTCCCTTCCTTTCCTTTCCTTCCCTTTTCTTCCCTTCCCATCCCTTTTCTTTCCTTCCCTTCCTTCCCTTCCCTTTCCTTCCCTTCCTTTCCTTTCCTTTCCTTTCCTTTCCTTTCCTTTCCTTTCCTTTCCTTTCCTTTCCTTTCCTTTCCTTTCCTTTCCTTTCCTTCCCTTCCTTTCCTATCCTTCCCTTTTCTTCCCTTCCCATCCCTTTTCTTTTCTTTTCTTTCCTTCCCTTCCCTTCCCTTTCCTTCCTTTCCTTTCCTTTCTTTCCCTTCCCTTCCCTTCCCTTTCCTTTCTTTTCCTTTCTTTCCCTTCCCTACGGTACAGTAATGAACAGTCAAAGTTGCGAGAATATTCAATCAGACTTAATAAGACTTGCCGACTGGAGCGAAAAATGGCAAATGAGTTTTAACGTAGATAAATGTAAAGTAATGCACATAGGTGAAAAAAAATCCAAACTTTAAATATCAGATTCAAGGACATGAGCTCAGCAAAGTAAAACAAGAAAAAGATCTTGGTGTCATTATCAGTAACACTTTTAAAATGAGTGATCAATGTTTGCAGCGAGTAAAAAAGACAATATGATGTTTGGATTAATCTCAAGAAACTTTGATTATAAATCACCCAAACTTATGAAGAGATTATATTTAGCATTTGTAAGACCACACCTAGAATACACCTTTCAGTTCTGGTCACCGAACTATATCAAAGATCAACTTTTGCTAGAAAAGATACAGCGACAAGCAACCAAACAAATTCCAGCGCTCCGAAACTTGACATATGACGAGCGTTTAAAGCGTTTAGATATGTTTTCCCTAAACAAGCGAAGGATAAGAGGGACTTAACTGAAGTGTTCAAAATCCTTAATGGATTCGACAACATTAACCCAGATAGTCTATTTCAGAGACACCAACACAATAACACGCAGCAACGGTATGAAGTTAAAGGGAAAGCGATGTAACACATTGGTGCGCAGAAGTTTTTTCAATAATAGTCGTCGATCACTGGAATACACTCCCACCGTCAGTAGTTAGCGCAGAGTATCAATAGCTTCAAGTCTTCATTAGATAAGTACTTCCGGGATATAAGATTATACTGACTCTTCTTCGCATGTTTCCAGACAGAGTGCAGCAAAACCTCAACCTAAATCCATATTATTCTCCCCCACAACCTAGATTGCAAGTAGCGTAAGTTAACAATAGAGTAAAGCAACAGTTAATGTCCGCATGACAGGTGGAGTGAGGTGTGGGTGCAGTAAGGTGACAGGGTACTGGTGCGTGCATAGTACCGCCGGTAAAACGAGGATCAAGCCTCCACCTGTGCCCCTGAAACTACACCTCACCCATCGTGAGTATTAGGGGTGATTCTGGGGCTGCTCTGTGTAGGCCACTCAGCCTCTTCCAGTCTCCCTGTGTTTCTATGTTCTTATGTAATGAAGCCATTTTCCCCCACAGCTTAGGTTACCAGTAGTGTAAGTTAAGGGTAGTAAGTTCCTCTTATTTCTCTCTTTACTGTAAAATTTCCATGTCCCTTTCTTCCTTAAAGGTACATGGTGTTCTCTTCTAACTATTTCCTGCTGGCACGTTGCCGGAGGGAGAGGTGGGTGGGGAGGAGCCTTCATCTATTCTGTTTTGTCCTACCACACATAGATTACTAGTAGTAGCGGCGTAGCTGGGCACGATAACAGAAAACCTTATTCTCGATAACCGATAACTGATAATGGAAAACCTTATCGGTGATAACCGATATTCGTTAACTGGAGACACAAATATAGGCAATAACCTATAACCGATACCCAATATAAACCCATAATTCCGATACTAGCTAGCGATAAGTCCGATAGGCAAAAACGATACTTTATTGATATTTCAAATAAAAAAACATAGATGAATTCAAATTTTCATTATCTGTATTTTAGAAAATTAATAATACCTGAAAACCACACGTTGACACGTACATATGGACGGTAATACTAGAAACGCCTGAACCTTGTTGTGTTATTTGGCATCCCTGCCGTCAAAATTTACAAACACTAGTCTCTCATGAAATGCGCATGCTCAGACCAGCAAGCGTAGATCTGTACAGTCTCACAAAGCTTTTTAACCGTAATTAAATGTTGCTGGAAGGCTGAATCAGACATACAATACCGCTACCACCACCCCTGCTGTTTCTAGAACGACACTCTTTACGAGTTGTATTTATATGTACAGAGTGTCGTTCTAGAAACAACGAGGATGGTGGTACTGTCTGTCTGATTCAGCCTTCCAGCAACTCTTAATGTGTTAAAATGCTTTGCGAGACTGTACAGAGCTACGCTTACTGGTCTGAACATGCACAGTTCACGAGAGACCAGTGTTTGTAAACAAAAGCGCCTGCTTTTGACGATGGGTCATCAAATAACACAACACCGTGTGCCTTCAATACCATGGCATGCTCACAAACGAATATGGAGTTTTAAATTTGAGGCAGTGAATAATAATTTTGGGGGCAAAGTTAAATGATTTTTCTCTTTGAAATATTGATTTTTGTGTCTAACATAAAGAAATAACCAAGTGTTTTAATATTGATGATCTAAGTATGAAATCTCTTCACATAGATATTTCATACCCGAGATTTTCATAGAACACGGGCGCCTGGGCCACGCATGCGGAGTAGGGAGGAGACAGTTTTTTTTTTCTAAGAGGCGGAAAAAGTAATGATTATCGCTGGTTTGGTCACAAAAGTAACGAAGATACCGATATATATTTAAATAAGTAGCGGATGGCCGATAACCCGATTTCGTTAACGGCGATAAAGTATCGCGATAACTTATCATAACGCCCAGCTATGAGTAGCGGCAGTAAACAGATCGATAGACCGATAGGTCTTCTGGTGTCTGTTCTTCCTATGTATTCCTATCCTTCCCTTTTCTTTCCTTCCCTTTCCTTCCTTTCCCTTCCCTTCCCATCCCTTTTCTTTCCTTCCTTTCCCTTCCCTTCCCATCCCTTTTCTTTCCTTCCCTTTTCTTTCCTTCCCTTTCCTTCCTTTCCCTTCCTTCCCTTCCCTTCCCTTCCCTTCCCTTTTCTTTCCTTCCCTTCCCTTCCTTTCCTATCCTATCCTCCACTCCTGACAGTCCCCCCCAAGCCCTTTGGTGAGCAGTTAGTCCAGCCCTTGATCTTGGCCAGTGGGGGGAGGGGCTTGAACCCCCTCCCCCCACAAAAAAATATACCTGCCAAAAACAAAATACATAGTAGAGGTTGAGGTTGTGGCGTGAGCCTCGACCCGATCCGGTTTTGCTGGCGACCCTGACCGCACGGCATGAGGTGATCACTAGGGGTGTGTAAGAAAAAAAATAATGTAATGTCGGATTGTATGTCTCATTAAAATTCCAAACACATCGTTAACTGCTATTGTTTTAAAAGTAATGTTTGCTGTACGCTTCAGCGGAGGGAGTTGTCCGTTCTCCGTTTGAATCTTACCCAGACTCTGAGCACATTCATCCACCCTGCAGGTACATATTCATTCAGTTTTGATAGCCGTCGCTCAGAGCCTCATACTTTGCCAGCACAAAATTTGTAGAAACTGGATGAAATTACAGGAAATCGACGGAACCTTAGTACTGCTGGAATCTTGGCGGGGGTGCGTGGACTTGGTCACGGACGGGGAGGTGGGTTGTGGCCTACAAATTTAGGGAACCGCTGGACTAGCCATTCTTTTTGTTTTTGGGGAAGCCTGCAGAACCAGGCTCAGGGCTAACCTTCGGAGGGCTCTGGGTGTGGGCTCCTGGAATGTCTGGAGCTGTTTGGGGTAACTGTGTACATTGACTCCGCGCCTCCAAAATACGATATTCCGCCTCCATATTATAGTTAAGGGAGGAAATCCAGTAAATCTTAGGAATAGCGGCGCCTAGTGGGTGTGCGTTTAGGAGCGCAGTGTGGGGATAATTACAACATTTCTACACGTCTGACGGGGTTTTGACAAGCGGACAGGCGTGTTTATGTCACAAGAAGGGTTTTTCGAGCAGGCTCTTCCCTTTCTTCACCCCGGAGCTCGTAGTCTCATTGCCCATCGACTTGAAAGAAATCGTGAGGCCAGCGTGGAAAAATACACCCCTTGTGACATAAACACGCCTGTCCGCTTGTCAAAACCCCGTCCATGCCCTAAATGCACACCCACTAGGAGCCGCTAGTCTTAAGATTTACCAAAAAGATTTATTGATCTGAAGTATAACAAATGAACTAGTGTCAAAAGAACGAATACTGGTAAAAATGTACGAAAAGTAGGCGTATTATTTTCAAGACACACATTATATTTTCAAGGACAAAATATGAGAACTTTTTTGGTGTAGATAGTTGTTTTCTGCGCAAACCAGTAAAAACCTACTTTTAGGGGGGTACATATATCAGGAGTACTACGGTTCCCCGTAGCACACTCCGCCCCACTCTGCCATTCACACCCGTTTTCTATGCAAGCGAGCGAGCGAGTAAGGTTTCTCTCTTTTTCAATAGTCACAAATTATTTTTAAACTACATTAGTAAAAAGTGGCAGAGAAATACCGTCACCTATTTAGGGTGGTTAGCGATGGTAGTGAAAAGGCATATACATACATTTGTTTTGGTGGCGGCGGCGGCGGCGGAAGCGGCCATTGGAAGGTGAGCAGTGTTGGCAACGATCCAACGCTTGGTTAGCGATTAGCCCACGCATGTGAGACCAGGTCCACCACGCGTGGTTATTATTTTTTTTAGAACACGCACCTTTACCTAATAATATACCTGGCCCTCAGCACGGCAGCCCTTGGGCTGCGTGTTCTAAAACAAAAAATAATAACCATGCGTGGTGGACCTGGGCTCACATGCGTGGGCTAATCGCTAACCAAGCTTACCAGCGCTAACCAAGCATACCATCGCTAACCGGATCGTTGGCAACACTGCTCACCTCCCAATGGCTGCCGCCGCCAACAAAACAAATGTATGTATATGCCTTTTCACTACCATCGCTAACCACCCTAAAACAGGTGGCATTTGTCCGCCACTTTTTACTTACTTTGGTTACTTTGGTCGATTTTGCCTGTTATTGGCACAACTGAGGTGGGCCTCCACTGATTCCAGGCGCTTCCCCCTCCCCTGCTCTCTCGATGACTTCAGGCAGGGTGTTGTGGTGTAATTAATGTATTATATGTGTACAAAGGGTTTTGTGAAGGTTTGGAAGAAAATAGACCAAAATTAAGGCGCCGGAGTTATACTGGACCTTTACCCTAATGGCTAACGGAGGGGAAGGGGGGCTTCACCCCCACTTGACCCCCCCACCATTTGAACATATGTTCTAGACCATTTCCGATGCTCAATAGATTACTTTGCACACACTGAGGTATAAACAATATAGAATATACGTCCCCTGTGCTTGACAGACCACGCCTACTCCTCCTACATTAAGGTGACCAGATTTCTGAGACAAAATCCGGGGACATTTTCGGTTCAGAGGCGTAAAAACCTACAAAACATGTAGTATTTTTGTCATTGAAAAAACAAAACAGGGACACTGCCCTTACCATTCCTAAAGCAGCATTCAAAAGTTTCTCTCGGGGGGCTCCCGTGGTCCCGTGGTACACTTACACTTACACTTAAGGGTTATGGGTTATTTTGTAGGCCTGGCCTAATAGTATAAACCCATGTCTTTAAGGTACTTGTCGAGTCTGGACTTAAACACATTCACCGAGCTTGCCTGTATGACGTGCTGTGGCAACTTGTTCCATTGGTTAACCACCCTCTGACTGAAAATTTTTTGGCGTAGCAGTAGTTTGGATCTTGATTTGAACAGCTTCATGGCATTTCCCCGAAGGTGTGTAGATGCTGCAGGCGTGAAGAACTGTGCACTTTCGATTGATTCCTTCCCTGTCAGTACCTTATAGGTTTCTATGAGGTCTCCACGCACCTCGTCTCTCCAGAGACTGGATATCAGTACAACTAGTCTTTCTTCATACGTCAGATGTTGCAGTCCTTTCACCAGTTTTGTAGCTCTACGCTGAATTCTTTCAAGGTGGGTTATGTCTTTACGATAGTAAGGTGCCCAGGCTTGTACACAGTATTCAAGATGCGGACGAACATAACACTTATACAGAATTTGAAAGCCGTCTTTTTCAATGCATACAAAGCTTCTTTTAAGAGAACGTAACACATTATTTGCCCTTTTTGCTGCTTCCAAACACTGCTTACTGGGTTTCAAGTCTCTACTGATCTGTACACCTAAATCCTTTTCCACCTCCACCTTTTCCAAACCATGTCTTGCACCACCAACACTCATGAAATAATCATGCTGGACATTATTACTTCCCATATGTAGAGTCTTACACTTTTCAATATTAAAAGAGTCTCGGCCTTGCGCTTCGGCGGGGTGCCTGGAGCATATGGGTTCGAGACCTATCAGTTACCATGGGGGTGGAAAGGTGGGCTCTTTCCGACACCCTCAGCCCCGTTGTTGGGTCTCCTCCTTGAAAGATTTGGGTACTCTCTACCAGCCGTCTGGGGGGTTGCGCGGCATGCTCCGCCTTCCTCCATTGGGGTATATCCCCAACGAAATAACCCCCCCCAAAAAAAGTTTGTCACCCTATTTATCCTAAATTGCAAAGGAATTGAATAAAAATTCAACTGCTTAACAATTTGTATGTTCTTGGAAGGCAGTCTCGCAAATTATGCCGAGCAAAGCTGTTCATCATTTCCTTGGTTACATACACTGTGCCTTAGCGCTGTACAGAGCGAGTAGTACGGTGCGCAGCTAGACGTATAGTTTGCTCAACATTTTCGTTTTTATTGTTTTTTTCATTTTTTCCTTTATTCGAATTTCGGATCTTTCAGTCACAGTGAAAACCGGGGACAGCAGTAGCCGGGGACAGCAGTAGCCGGGGACAGCAGTAGCCGGGGACAGGTCACTGAAAACGGGGACTGTCTGGTCACCCTGTCCTACATATTAACCCGAATACTTACCAATCATTATAACAGTTTTTGGTAGTATTTCCTCCTCCTCCTGGCACACATTCTACTAGCCACACCCTCACACCATCTCTCTCAGCATCTCACATCCTCCCACACATAAAGCCGCCAGGGACGAGACAGAAAACTCACCAAAACAGACGAACAAGACGAAAATATGAGGACCGTCAGGCCGCCATATGCTGAACAGTGTTGCCAAATACGTCGGGTGTAATAGCGCTAGACTGAGGTGTGAAATGCGCTAGAAATGCACTAGGAAAATTTTCGTCTCCTTCCCTCCATTGAAGACAGTAATAGCAGCTAAATAATTGTTATCATGATAGTATTGATCGTTATTACTTTGAGATCATATTGATACTGCCACTTTCTACTGCTACTATAATAATAATAATAATAATAATAATAATAATAATAATAATAATAATAATAATAATAATAATAATAATAACAACAACAACAACAACAACAACAACAACAACAACAACAACAACAACAACAAAAATGAGAATACTATAAATATCTACTCAACTATCAACCTACAGTATATTCTACAAAATAATAACCTAACAAACTCAGTATAATGTTATTGGAGCTAAGGAGACCGAACATTTTAATTACCAACGAAAGTTCACAAGTCAGGTTCAGCATTGTGCTGCTCCCGGCGTTAACATTACATAACCAAGGCCGATTCAGCCTCTCTGGCTTAGATATAGCCGCGTATGTGTAATTTGACCCCCGGCCCTGCGTATGTATAATATTTGACCCGTTTTAGTCAACTGCGTTGTCTCGTCTGATTAGTTTCTCCGTGTATAATCAAATGTCGGACAAGCACTTGTTTGAAATGACTAAGAACATACTTATACAGAGAAGGCACACGTACGTATGAAAAAAACTCATGTAAAAGCCTCCCTTGGGGTATATCCCCAACGAAATACCCAAAAAAGTCATCAAATTCAGATGACACGAGCTGAGTCATGACTGCCTTCACCTATATATAGGCCTATCAACGTTCAAAGATTTTTTGAGTTATTGTATTTTATTTCACATCTCTATTTATTTATTTACTATTTATTGATTAATTTTCTAATCATCGGGAGGCCCCTGAATGCCCTGGGCCTAGAGAGGCTGCAGCCTCTTAATCCTCAATGTAAATCCGCAACTGCCTTTCCGGAATTTTTAATGAATCCTTGGCAGTGAATGTGTGTGTGTGTGGAGGGGACTGTTTCTATGGGGCGGGAAGCTAGGTAAGGAGGGTGTGACGGTATGCACCGCTCCCTTTACCTCGCTCGCTAATCCCTACTATATATAGTAGGCCTCGCGACCTGCTGTCCTGATCGACCTCCACACACACACACACACATTACCTATAACCATGGATTCCCAGAAATGCGCTAGAACGTGCACCAAATTGAACAAAAATGCACTAAAAACGCGCTATGCGCAAAATACGAAATTTACGCGGTTTGTGATGTCAATGCGCTAGAACTAGCATATTTCGCACTAGTTTGGCAACACTGATGCTGAAGCCTTTCTCTTCCTCCTCTTGTGACCTGCTGGACATATATTATTATTTTTTTTTTTTTAACGTTGCTGCCTATTGCCTGATGGTCGGCCCAGCCCGTTCTGGTGCAGGCGAGTGTTTATAGTGGCGCCATTTTGCATTTTGCTTAATTAACCCATGTCTAAGGTAAATTGACCCTTCTCACGCCTCCCTAGGATAAATTTAAGGTAGATTTCCCTTAATATGACACTGTAGGGTAAGGAAAGGCGTTTAAACCATATATAAACCGTGGAAATAAGAACTTGACATATTCCTCCCTTCTCCCTTGTTGTTTACCTGCAACAATAAACTATCAATCATGTTAAATATCTTAGGTAAGTATATATACCATTCCCGCGGCTCATTAAATTGATTGATTGATTAAATTTAAGTTAGATCTCCCCTAATATAGCACTGTAAGGTAAGGTAGGGCGTTTAAATAAGCTATGAAAATAAGGACGTGTTAAAATTGACAAAGTTTTCTTGTGTATTTCATGTATTAAAATATTCTTATATGGATTAAATAAGTAAAGTAAGTAAACAAAAATAGAAGATATACAGAAAATGTGTTATTCTCTTCTACTCACTATCGCTAAGAAGGTCAAATGAGTAATAGATAGCGAGATATATGGGAGGGATTGTCGTATGCAAAAGCGCGTTATCGTACACATAACACCTCCTCTTTAAATACTTATATTCTTATTATGTCTATGTCTACCGAGAGAGAGAGAGAGAGAGAGAGAGAATTACATAGAAAATCAGACCACACAGATGGTCCAGACTAGATGGTCTGTCCTTAATCCTAAGGGATTCTACATTAATCAGAAGGCTCCAAAACGTTGATTTTCTACTCTAGATAATATTAAGTTCAAGGAAGTGACGGTCGAGCTTGTTTTTAAAGGAACCAATCGTGTTACACTGGGCCACTGACGGTGGGAGCTTATTCCATTCTCGCACTACAACGTTGGTGAAGAAAAATTTGGTTCAGTCTGAATTTACTTGTCTACATTTGAGTTTTATGCCATTCTCCCTCGTTCGCAAAATGTCATCGATCATAAACAATTTTGTTCTGTCTACATTCGTGAAACCATTAAGTACATTCGATCAGTTTTCCTCGGAGGCGACGTTTCTCAAGAGAGTATGTTAAGGATGGAAAGCCTTTCTTTGTAGGATTTGTTGTGCAAGGTAGGGATCATATTCGTTGCCCGACGCTGAACACCTTCTAATTTAGCAATGTCCTTTGCATGGTTGGGAGACCAAAACTGTACCGCATATTCGAAGTGCGGAAGTATCACATCTTTATTCTTGAATAAAAAGTTTCTTTTAATAAAGCCCAACATTCTGTTCGCTTTATTTGCTGCATCGATGCATTGATGTGAGAATTTGAGGTTTGACGCGATTTTGACCCCCAGGTCCTTAACGCATTGAACGCTTGTGAGTTTAACGCCACGCATTTCGTAATCGAACTTCTTATTTCTTTCCAACTTGAAGGACCTGGCACTTGTCTACGTTAAAGGGCATCTCCCATCCATCAGACCAAGCTGAAATTTTGTGCAAATCCTCTTTGAGGCTTTGCCTGTCTTCGTCAGTGAGAACCGAGTTACCAATTTTTGCGTCATCTGCAAATTTACTAATGCGATTATTGAGTCCAACATCCACGTCGTTGATGTAAATAATGAAGAGCACTGGGTCAAGAACCGAGCTCTGAGGGACGCCACTAGTGACCGGCGCCCTCTCTGAGTTAAATCCGTCAATCACTACTCTTTGTTGTCTGTTGCTTAACCAATTCGCGATCCATTGGTTTACTTGACCGTCAATACCTATTTGCTTTAATTTGTAAAGTAATTTATGATGTGGGACTTTATCAAACACTTTCTGGAAATCAAGATAGACTACGTCCAGTGATTTGGTTACGTCATAAACAGTGAAGAGGTCGTTATAAAAGGTTAATAGGTTTGATAGGCAGGATCTTTTGTTACGGAAGCCATGTTGTGAGTCCCCAATTAATGAGTGGCTTTCAAGGTAACTCACAATTTTGTCTCTAATTATGCTCTCAAGTAGCTTACCTACAACCGAAGTTAGACTAATGGGCCTGTAATTACTTGATACTTTTTTGTCTCCTTTCTTAAAAATCGGTGTCACGTTAGCCTTTTTTCAATCCGAAGGGACGATGCCTTGTCGCAAGGACATATTGAATACGGTTGTGAGGGAGGAGAGTATTTCGCTCTTTGGATATACTTTGTCAGGTCCAGGACTTTTATTTGTTTTAAGTGATTGGAGGGCTTTAAGGACTTCATCGGGTTTTATTTTAAAGTTAGGCAATGCATGCTCAGGATTTACATTAGTACTGGTGTTGGTGGTAGTGGTTGGAGGACTGTTAGTATTAAACACCGAGGAAAAGTAATTGTTTAATAGGTTTGCAACGTATTGGCTGTCAGTCACTAGTGCACCGTCGCTGTTTGTTAAGGGTCCAATTCCACTTCTGATCGCCTTTCTGTTGTTTATGTAACTGAAGAAGGAGTTCGGATTGTTTTTGCAGTTGGCTGCAATAGTTTCTTCATATCTCCGCTTTGCCTGACGTACTAATCTGTTACTCATCGCCTGGCATCATTATAGAGTCTAATGTTTTCGGGCGTGCTTTGTTCTTTCTGTAAAACAATTTTCTCTCCTTGACTGAGTGTTTAATTTCGCTATTAAACCAAGGTGGGCTTTTATTAGTGTTAATTCGCTTCTCGTACAAGGGGACAAATGTGTCCTGCTGAGTGAGTAAGTATAATTTTTAAAGCTTAGCCAGGCGTCCTCTACATTACCGTCATTTGATAATTGCATTTCTATTAGTTTTCGTCGGATTTCTACGAAGTTAGCTCTTTTGAAATTGGGCACCTTTACTTTATTTTCAGTCACCGATGTTTGAGCTCTAATGTCAACGCGCACTAATTTATGATCGCAGGAACCGAGGTGTTCTCCTACCGTGACATTACTGACTAGGTTATCTTGGGTCGTTATAACAAGGTCAAGTATGTTATTTTGTCGAGTTGGTTCAGAAACCATTTGGCTGAGATAATTTTCTTCTAAAAATTCCATCATTCTATGTGACTCACCCTCTGTATCCGACAGTGTCGCCCAGCCGATATGGGGGAGGTTAAAGTCTCCTAATATCAGTGAGTCGCTGTTATTAAGTGACTGCCTTAAGACGCTGTACATTTCAAGATCGGCATCGAGTGATTGCCCCGGAGGCCTGTAGGTGACAGATATATTTAAATTGACTTTTGCTATGTTTACTCGCACGCACAAATGTTCAACGTTACTGTTTCTTGGTGTTTTGTCAGTGGGTTGCAAATAGCGTTTGACGAAAAGGGCGACACCACCACCTCTACGGTTTACACGATCTTTGTTAAAGAGTCTGTAGCCATCTATGTTGTATTCGGAACTTAAATCAATATTTGTGGTGTCGATAAATGTTTCGGTTATAGCAATTACGTCAAAGTTTTCTGTCAGAGCAAGACATCGCAGTTCATCAAACTTGTTTCTTAGGCTACGCGCATTGAAACTAAGGACTCTCAGGTTATCTTTAGGCTTGGTAATAGAGGTGGTGGTACTGGCGGGTTCAATGTTACGAGTTTGTCGCGATGTATGGATTCTATTTACACGGGCGGAATGGAAGGACGTGGCTGAAAGTCGTTTTTTGGTTCGTACTGCGTCGTTGAGGAGCCTTCCGAATCTGGCTGCCCCGATGGGGGACAGGTGTATTCCGTCCCTCTGGAAGAGTTTACTCTGGCCGTAGAAAATGGCCCAGGCGTTAAAGAACTCAACGTCAAGCTCTCCGCAGAGAGTCTGTAAGCGGTTGTTGAGGCTGAAGGCCTTACTGTAGAAGTCGCTCTCATCCCACGTCCGTGGTAGAATTCCTGAAATCAAAATGTTAGGGGATTTAGACTTATACTGCTGGATGAGCCTACGGTACTTGTCCAGGAGTTCCTCAGACCGGGTCGTGGTGACGTCGTTTGTACCTGTGTGGAGAGAGAGAGAGAATGTTGTAACCCGACCCTTTATATGTGGGTTTGCTTGATGTTACAAGGTAACGTGTGCCGAGGCACGTGAGTTCTGGGATATTCAAAGATGTATAAACTAATCTATTTATTAAAATAATAAAGTGAAGCGTTCAGAGACGCATGGTACTTCTTTCGCCTTGTATAACGGCGTGAGTATTGTCACGATACTGGCTCACAGTGACATAACAAAACCACAATAATAATAACACAATAATAAAAGAAATGGAGATAGTAATCACTGCTCCTGTACATACAATAGTACACAATAATAAATCCTAACAACTTCCTAACAATTCCTAATAATTCCTAATCTATGCCGCACTGGACCTTAATCTACACAGCTCACACTTCTACTCACGAACAATACAGAAGTCAGCATCTTGGGTGAAGAGCAGGGTAACACGTTTCTTCTATCTTGTTTCTTCTTTCTTGGGTTCTTCTTTCTTGAGCTCTTGTTCCTAGAGTTCTTCTTTCGTGACTTCTTGCTTGAGTCCTTCTTTCTTGAATTCTGCTTTCGTGACTTCTGGCTTGAGTCCTTCTTTCTTGATTTCTTGTATCTTGCTGCTTCCTGCCGCTTCTGCTTGTCGCGAGTGAGTGGAGCTTGTTCTGTTCTTGTTCTGTAGCTGCTCTGGAGCTGTTCTCTGCTGTTCTCGCTTGCGCTCCCTATTTTATACGCAGTCTTCGACGAGGATGAGGGAGGAGCTCGAAGGGTGATCGTAGGACCTACGAGGTGTGGCCTAGATTACTGCTTTCCCTAGGTTTGGCGTTTGTTCTGGCGTAGGAGGGGCTCAGGTACTTTTCGCGTCTCGTGGGCAGCTATTTTGTTTCAGTGAGTTCCCACGGGGCCTTGTGATTTGTTGCTACTGTACGCTCAGCTTTCGTAGGTTCTTTGGAGCCTTGTGATTGGCTTCTAGTAGCGTGACGTAGCTGTGACACACTCTGGTTTTTCTTCCGCGAGGCTGGAGGCTAATTAGTATGCCTGACGCTGCAGGTGTAAAGGTCAGATGTGCGTTGTCCTGTCTCATTTGCCTCGCCTCGGAGTCAGGTGTCAGGTGTCGCTGTTGACTAATGATGTTATGAGTGGTGTCACTTTATCTTCCCTGTTTCGGCGTAAAGTGGCGCTGATGATTAATGACTTCTTCCAATGACAATGACTTCTTCTATCGCTACTGTTTGTAACGTATGGGCCGCAAAGGGGCCGCTAATTGTCTTAGCGCGAAGGGACAGGGCTGGCGGCTTGATTGTCCAACAATGTTTTCATATTCTCTTCGTCCTCAGGAGATAACGTCCGAGTCGCTGTGGTAGTGGGGCACTAATGTTGGTGATAAACGAAGTCTGGCGACGAGGGACTGCTCCGCGTGGTATGTCGTCATTTGGGTTACCCGGTTGGTTACCAAAGTTACCAAGAGAAGTGTTTGGGTTACCCGCAGGGTTACCACAGAGAGAGCGAGAGAGAGGGAGGGGGAGGGGTGGGTGAGACAGAGAGCGGGGGGAGAGCGTGAGTGTGAGCAGGAGGGTAGGAGGGTGGGAAAGGAAAGGATGGGAGGTGGGGCAGCCAGGGGTGGAGGAATGTCGTGGATACACGTCACAAATACGTCACGCCTCACCTGTTCGAATGTGTAAGTGGCTCACGCAGGTTTTGCCATCACAGTCAAGAGTAAACGCTATAATTAACCGCATCTGGCAATGCACAATAGCGTCAAAAATTATCGGAGTGTGTGAAACAATCTGTGCCAAAGTCCCATGCCGATCCGAGTCTTCGTTTGAAAGATATTTGCGAAAAACGGTATGTCAGAGGGTCTCATATGGATAGTAGGGGTCTTAGTGAGCTCTGATCTCCGTCCAAGGGCACAATGCATTCAAGCTAGAATCGAGCAAACAGGGCAATGAGTTTTATTTCAAGGAGCGTAAGGAACAGAAGCGCAGAAGTCTTCCTTAAACTATATTTATCATTAGTTAGACCTCATCTTGATTATGCGGTTCAGTTCTGGTCACCTTACAGTAGAATGGATATGAAAATGTTAGAATCGGTGCAGAGGAGGATGACTAAGATGGTTCAAGGGTTACGAAATTTGCCATACGAGGAAAGACTCAAACAGTTTAACTTGCATTCTCTAGAAAGGCGAAGGGTGCGTGGACACATGATCGAGGTTTATAAATGGATGAAGGGCTTTAATAAGGGGGATATTCATAAGGTTCTGTTGGTAAGAGAACCGGGTAGGACACGTAGTAATGGGTTTAAACTGGATAAATTCAGATTCAACAGGGACATAGGCAAAAATTGGTTTACTAACAGAGTGCTAGACGAGTGGAACAGGCTGAGCAGTCATGTGATGAGTGTCAATACAATTCTCACATTCAAAAAGATTGGATAAGTTCATGGACGGTGATATTATGTGGGGTTAGATTCACGGGAGCTTAGGTTCAAAGGAGCTGCCTTGTACAGGCCTACCGGCCTCTTGCAGACTCCTGCGTTCTTATGTTCTTATGTTCTTATATTCCCTCGTTACTTTTGACCTAATAACGCGGTTTCCTGGGGTTTGGTTCCATTCTACACTACTCTCTAATAGGATCCACTATAAGTCCTTGGTATTGATGACCTAGTCCCTGTTGTATAAGGTCAATTATTAGGATAAACTTGTTCGGTAAAATCATTTTTATTTCAGGAGAGTGTATATCTATTTTTTTTTTTTGTCGTTGTTGTTGGTGTTGTCAGCATAACCTAATCCTTTGTGATTGTGTTTCTTCCTTTACGAGAAAAAAATACCTAGTTTTTTTTTTCGCGATCCATCGTGTGGGATCTAGCATTTGGGTAGAAAAAATGTGATGAGTGTATTTTTTATAGTTTTGATGTTTTTTTTCTTCACTTCATTGTCTTAGCATGCTCAAGGATAGGAGTATATGAAGGTTCAATCCCAGCAAAATAATTTTTCTATACCAAAAAAGTGTATGCTTCTTGATGTACTTAGATTCATTATGAGAATTATGTGTGTTATGTTATGCATGGGAGTTTTTATTTTTTGTTTGGTGCCTAGAAAAAATAGAGTTAAAGTTGTAGTTTGAATTGCCTATTTTTTTCTGAAAGCTCAAAATATAACTATCTTTTCTTTCTTCTATATTCTCCCGTAAGCAAATGAATGTGTGGAATTAGTGAAGGTAACACACTTACAATGCTAATATAGAGCTCAAGATTTTACCGTCATCAAAATAATTTTCATAATGTCTGGAAAGAACAAGTGCCTTAACTAGCGAACTCTATTATTCTGTCTGTTCTTTGCAAAAAAAAAAAAAAATCATCCTGTCAATAATTAGCACTTTGACATGCTCTAAATAAATGTGTTATATTGGATTGCATCTACTGATTTCTCAAAAGAGAAAGGAAAAAAGTATGAATAAAATATAAGTTAGGAATGTCTTGTTTTATCTTTGCTCATTTGCTGACGAAGACCAAGTTAGATTTTTACGATCATCTCATCTTCAAGTGTAACTACATTGATTTTCAGTGTCGTTTATATGCATTAAAAGAAAGGTAAGGATTATAGTTAAGTGAGTGTGAGCAGTAAACAAAAATATGATGTATGACCCCGGTAACAGGTAATAGAAGGAGCTGTTGCAAGAAACGTAGCAGGAAGGTAATGGTATGATTAGCAGGAAGGTTGTGGCTATATTCACGCTAAAGGTAGCAGTAACGTATCAAAAAACGCAATGGGGTGCGGCAAATGGGATGTTAAGAAGTGAAAACTCTGTACAACGTAGCAGACATGCTTATCAGAAAGGTTGTGGGAATGTGCACACTAAAGATACCAGAACCTAGCAAAAGGCGTAATGGGATGCAGTAAAAGGGTTGTTAAAAGGTGATGGGGACGTGGTAACAAGGTAGTAGAAACGTTAGAGAAACGTGCATATGATCCACAAAACGTTGCAATATTATTATTATTATTATTATTATTATTGTCCCCCCTTGAGCAAGGGGGATGGGGTGTGTGGTGTGTGAGGTCCTGGCGGTACCCATAATTCGACGATAAAGAGCACTTGCTCATGTCGGGAGGGTCCCTGCTGGCGATTACGAGTCCACCACGTGATCAGGCCGTGGTGAACACACATTTTCAGAGTATTGATCCATATTTACACCAGAAATATGAGGTAACAGGCCATCCAGACACACACACACACACACACACACACACAGACACACACACACACACACACACACACACACACACACCATCACTTCCACCGCCACCACTGACCACCATGACGTGACGAAAGTGGCGACGGAGGCGCTGACGGGGGTGCGTTGATAGGGACGGTGGTGGCGGCGGCGGGCGCCAAAGGGGTTGTTGCAGGTGGACGGGCTGCGGGGGGTGGGTTGGTCAGGCGGAGGTGATGGGGATGGTGGTCACGGTATTGGGCATGGTGGCTTGGACCCCAAAACCAGGACGTTCACCTCAATCAATATCCGCTGGTGCTCTTCGCTCCCAGCGGTCATGGCGGCCGCCAGGGGCGGCGGTGGCAAGTGGTGACGGCGGCGACGACGGGGGAGCGGGTGGGGGAGGGAGCGGTCATAGCGATCAGCAAGGACGTCAAGCGGCAGCGACAATGATGGCAGGCGGGCGCTCTGACGGCGACACTGACGAAGGGGCGGCGCCAGCGGGCGCTGGCGAAGGATGGCGCCGGCGCCGCTGGGCGCTCTGACGGCGATGCAGACGGAGACGCTGACGAAGGATGGCGCCGGGGGGCGCTCTGACGGCGACGCTAACGGAGACCCTGACGAAGGATGGCGCCGGCGCCGGTGGGCGCTCTGACGGCGACGCTGACGGCGACGCTGACGGAGACGCTGACGAAGGGCGGCGTCGGCGCCTGCTTGTCAGCCTGGCTGGCTGGCGCGCGGCGGGGCGAGGTGCTGCCCAGCCCCTCCTTGCCCTGCCCCGCCCCCCGCCCATACTTATCGATCACTTGTGTTTTGAAGAAGGCTCACAAAACGTAACCATGGCAATAGAGTATTTTCACTCACGTGACCTTGTGACATTTTCATGACGTCACGAAGTAAACATGGCTGCCACGTGTGACAATCTATCCTTGCTGGGGGACCAGCGAGTGAGTGAGAGACCGTGCCTCGTTGGGGAATCCTAGTAAATGGAGTACTCCAAATATCATTTTTCGCTCTCTCTGCTGGACAGGATTTATTATGAGAGGATGGTCACTTAAGTCAGGTTTAGTTGCCCTAAAATACGGCAGCTTTACGTGGAAACCAAGGCAAGCATTAGAGGAAGAAATGGCTTTCACAAAGATACACACTGTCTACATACCTAACAATGACTACATGTGCTTCAACAAAGACTTTACCTACATATTTAACAATAAGTGATGCTTCAGAGAGTGCCAACATTCATCTGCACTTGTACTACCACACAAGCTAACCCACTTTTTTTTTTTTTTTTTTTTTTTACAACAAAGGAGGCAGCTCAAGGGCACACAAAAAAAGAAAACAATAATAAAAAAAAGCCCGCTACTCGCTGCTCCTAAAAAAGAAACAAAAGAGGTGGCCGAGAGCAAGATCAAATACGGGAGGAGAGGTGTCCTGATACCCTCCTCTTGAAAGAGTTCAAGTCGTAGGCAGGAGGAAATACAGATGAAGGAAGATTGTTCCAGAGTTTACCAGCGTGAGGGATGAAAGAGTGAAGATGCTGGTTAACTTGGACAGTATAGGGATGAGCAGGAGCAGAAAGTCGTGCGCAGCGGGGCCGCGGGAGGGGGGGAGGCATGCAGTTAGCAAGTTCAAAAGAGCAGTCAGCGTGGAAATATCGATAGAAGATAGAAAGAGAGGCAACATTGCGGCGGAATTTAAGAGGTACACTATCATAAGAATGTAGTGTTGTACAAAAGGAAACAATTGTTATGCCACATTTCCTTTTTTATGTTTCCCGTTCATAATTACTATTTTGAGACTAGTTGTGTTCTTATAGTGATACAATATCATAAGAATGTAGTGTTGTGCAAAAGAGAAACAATTGTTAGAGGAAGAGTTGAAAATAATATCTCAGTGGTGTCTGGCACACCGCACCACAGGTGACAGTTAAATGCCGGCGGGGCATTTAAGAAAAGGTAAGGAGGAAATTTCCATGTTATTTTCTTTATGTGGAGATATTTTTGGGTTCATTAGGCCGAAAATTTTGTTTTCCATTTTTCGTGACCAGGGGGAGTAGGGTGAGGTGGGGGTAATCCGAACTACTAAGGGAAAAATATTTATTAAAAATCAGAAAAACAGCTCTATTGAAAAACATTGGTAGGAAAATATACCTCTGGTACAAGGCTATCTTGGTGATTTTTTTCAAAACTGTAAGAAATATACACGGTTGACAGTTAAGGTTTTTTCAGAGGGGTACGACTGTCCGGATCACCCCCACTATAGGGGGTGTTCCAAACTTGGTAAAGGGGTGATCCAAACACCACCATTTTTACTAATATAATGAATCAGAATATTGTTTTAAATGTTATCCTCAAATAAAATATTGAAAGCAAATGAACTAAGAATATTCAATCACAACAAATTAAACTAGATTGTAATGAATTCACAAACAATTTCATATTGCATACCAGGTAGTATGTATTGGAGGCTTGTATAAAACCAAGTACATTTTATAGTGTTTGGATACATGGTTTTTGTTTGGGATGAGTGGGCATTTAAATGGGATTTAAATAGGGAGTATACCGAACTGTTCGATATACCCCTGTTCCAGATACCCTCGATGTACTTACGTAATGTAGCCAGCCACGAGGAACCAAGAAATGGCTGGACTGCATAATTTTTCAGCAGATATCATGGTAGATACATAGTTGTCACTAATAACAGTCATACCACTGGAATCAGCACACTTTCGCAGTCACGAAACACTATATATGAGAAACGTGAAACATAACATCAAGCATCGAAAAAATCTAAAAATTCACCTGACGGTCTGACGACTCGCGTGGTTAACAAAAGTCTGCCGTCATCTTGAGGCTTCCCATTTTCTTCTTTTAAATTATTGGGCTAACTATTTTATTATTATTTAGGGGGGATATTATGACACCTGTTCGCTACACCCCCTAGGTCGGTATACCCCCACATCACCCTACACACATTGTAACAAAGGTAACCACGAATGGGTTAAATCAACGAAGCAGATAGTAAGATGTCTTAAAGTTATGCAAGTCAAGGTGATGAGAAAACTGTTTGACTCCGGAATGAATCACTACCAAACTTTAGGGACCCCATGCAAGAAATTTTGAATGGTGAAGAAATGGAGAAGGTTAATGAGTTTGAGTACCTTGGATCAGTTATATGTAAGCATGGTGGTACAGAAGGAGAGATAAGAGAAAGGGCATTGCAAGGAAGAAGGGTGGTTGGGTCTTTGGGACGAATCATGAATGGCAGAAGTGTGAGCATGGAGGTAAAGAGGGATTTGAGAAATACAATAATAGTACCAACCCTCACATATGCAAGTGAAACGTGGGCCTGGAATGACAGTCAGAGGTCTAGAGTGCAGGCAGTGGAAATGAGTTATTTGAGGAGTGCTTGTGGTGTGAGTAGAATGGATGGAATGAGTAATGAAAGTGTGTACGAGCGTTTTGGAATGTGTCACAGGGGTGAAGGGAAGAAGTGTGGAGTGGTGGAAGAAGTGCAGCGACAGACTTTAAAGTGGTTTGGCCACAAGGAGCGAATGGAGGAGAGTAAGATGACCAGGAGGATGTATGTGAGTGAGATAGAGGGAGGGAATGCTAGAGGACGACCTCCAGTGAAATGGAGGGATAGGGTGCAGGAGTATGTCAGGGAGAGGGGGGAAAAGATCCTTGAGAAACTTTGAGTGGGCAAGGAGAGTGTCTGGATAGAGAGATGGAAACTCTTCTGTCATGGCCATCCCCTAGCGGGAGCTCCTAGGAGCAGGCATCATAGATGAAAGAATGAATAAATGTAAGAAATGATCCAATTCAAACTATGGAAAGACTGCTACCGTCCACATCTGCCATTTTTATTCGACTTCAAGTCCATTCAGCAGTAGGATAATGTTTTCCTATCTTACCCTTCAATGTTGGCAGCCTCCTGATTGAAGCTGTCAAGAGAGGCCTCAGTCATGTTCTCCAAGTCTTCTGCTTCCAGCTCCTGCAGTTCCTTCTCTCGTAAGCCAAGGCCCTTTACAGAACCTCGAATTCCTTTACCTGTTGAGGCACAGAGAATATCATATTCTTTTCTAATATCTTCCATTTTGTTCAAAACCTGAATATTACTAAATCCATTTGATGTCTTCATAGTGCCCAAAATTAAACAATAACTTTTAACTAAAATAATAACCAGTGTTGATTCAGTGTGGTGAATAGCTGCCAGCCTGCAATGCACCATGTGATATATGAAAATCATAAAAACAATAAGAACCACGTGGTGGTGGGATACACAAATTATTTTGAAATAAACAAAAACTATTGGAAACTCATATCTTTCACATTACTAACTCTCCCTTGAGAGAAATGGCCTGTTGATTTTGAAAATTGTTATCAACCCATAAACTGCTCTACATCTTTCAGGCGCCAGCTTTGGTGACTGCTGTAGCCCTAAACCTTTTCATTTCACATAGCTACCAGAAATTTGTCAAGGCTTGTATACCTTTAATTTTTTGTAAGTAGCTAGCATAGTCTCATGTTGAATATAGCATCTGGTATTACAAGCCTATTGGGTAACAGAAATGATGCTCCTGCTAGTCTTCTCCAATACCCCGACATATAAGACGGCTTCTATCATATATGAAATATATTCATAAACATATTGGCAGTGTATGGCAAAGAGACTGTACACGAAGAGATAGTGGTATGTAGTAATTCCTCGGGCGTGCGGAAGTAGCGCCATCTATTGCAGCCCACCAAAAACGTCACTTTTCAGGGGTAGCTTTACTATTTTTGAAGTACCTGCCACAGCACCCTATCCAGCCTTTACTTATTTTTTTCATTATTGTAAAATGATTTACTAATGGGGTAAAGAAAAATATATTTGTTCTTATGTTTTATTAGGTATTATCTACACTATATCAATTTGTTATTTTAGGAAAAATATGGTGTAGAAAGCATTTGATAATATATATATATATATATATATATATATATATATATATATATATATATATATATATATATATATATATATATATATATATATATAAAATGTGTGTGTGTGTGTAGCAAACATATCCAGTGCTTTAAATACAAGCAAAGCATACAACATTCTATGCATGCTAGATTACTATAATGCCTTTGCAACTGTGGTAACCTGGATGTCACACTGGTCCTGTGTCCCAGGGTAATGGGTCCCCTAACACCACAGGCTCAAGGGCCAATGTTACAGAGATGAGCACTGAGGCCACGCGCTGCTACAGCATATGCCCCCAACCGTACCTTTACCTTTTGCAACATGCTCTTAGCTGAGCAAAAATATCATACTAACTGTACAAGTGCCAGATAATGGCAAGCATTGCATACTGCTTGACAGGGCAGAGAACAAAAGTTTCTAATCATTACAACTGAAATAAACAATGGGAGACACTCAAAGCTTGTTAACTGAACATGACCCGATTTATAACAGGCAAAACCAACAATGGTGCGTTATATACAATGAAAACTGTATAAAAAATGTTGCAAGGCACATCAATATAAGAGCAAAGCACCATAAAACATTCTGAAATACATGATGGAGGACATCAAGAAGGTAACACATGAGTTGTCTTAAATGGAATGCAATAACTTGGTGGTCCTGGGAGACAGCCGAGACTGGAGGTGAAAATGAGATGTAGGACACGATATGATCTCACAAGCTCTGACCTTGGTGTCATGGTCATGAAGATATTAAGCTCAGTAGGCACAACTATGCAGCGGAGGTACATATGATAAAAGCAAATGAGACAAAATAAGGCAACTCAGTGTAAAAAAAATAGCAGGAAAGTTATGCTGCAGTATGTGACACACCAAATTACAGGGCAGAGAGTGATATGTATTTCATAGGCTACATCAGTAAACATGTAGCATTTATTGCAGGAACCACACATTAAAGTTGGATGTAATAAAATCATTTGATATGAAACTCCTTGAACTGTCCAACCAAACAAACCACTCTCTGCCCCCCCCCCCTCCCCCCCTCAAAAAAACATTATTTTTCACAAGGTTTATGAGGCATTAGTCAAGAATATTAACTGCCATTACCTTTTGTCAAAAACATTGCATGCTGTAATACAAACAAGATTACTCCTGGACGCCACATTAATGATGCCAGACACGTGATGATAGACACTTAGTGTGATGAAATTACAAGCTGTATTTTACATTATGAAACCAAGCCAAGTGTCACTGCAGCACATTATTAGGTAAGGCAGACACCAAAAGCTTGTTACCTGAACAAGATTAAATATAACAGGCAAAATCCACAATAAAGCATTGCATACTGATGGCTAGGGAAGAGAACAAATGCTTCCAAGCATTACACCTGAAATAAACAATGGCAGATATTCAAAACTTGTGAGCTGAACAAGACCTGATTTTTAACAGGCAAGACCAACAATGGTGCATTACATGCGATATCTGGCAGGGGATTCCTTGCATTAGAATTGGAAAGTGGCAGACACCTAAAGCTTGTTAACTGAACAAGATCTGATTTATAACAGGCAAAACCAACAATGGTGCATTACATATGCGATATCTAGCAGGGAAGATAAATGATTCCTTGCATTACAACTGGAAAGTGGCAGACACCCAAAGCTTCTTAATTGAACAAGATCTGATTTACAAAGTATATGGAAAAAAATTCTTGGCGTAACAAGAGTAATACTAAATAATGGCAAATCCCACGAAGTTTCTCTTCTTTTGACAAAGCCTGTGCTCTTTGCTGCAGGGCTGTCAGAGTCTGTTTGCTCCAGCCAACATTTACTGAAATACCCCTGAGTCATGAGTGAAGTGTTGAAACTGAAGGCAAGTGAAATACTGTGCTCAGAAATCTATTAGCATTTGGACTTTGATAGTATAAGGCCAGAGCAAACCTCCTTTCTTGTAACCCATATCTTCTACTAGGCTTAGATCTTGGCATCTTGCAGCATGTTGAACCTGACCTCAGAAAAAATCCACCCCTATTGGATCTAAAAAATTGCTGGCTCTGGGCAAAAACTGCCCAGGAGTTGTAACAGCCTGGGCTTTGAGCTGCCTTGCCTCCCGGTGCAGACGGCAGACTGTTGTGTGCAGCAATTTTCACTTTTCATGTCTGAAAATACATGAAAAAATATTTAATCACAATTAATCACAATTCTAAATAATAAAATAGGTGTATGTAATTGCATTATTGTCAGTGCTATAAGGACAGTGAATCTAAGCATTGACATTATGTCTGCACACCAGCTTCGATGGAAGGCTTCACTTAGATTGCCTGACAAGAGTAATATTTTCAGGAGATGGGGGAGAGGATACAACTGGAGATTCTTGACAGATATAATGTCAAGATCTACAAGCACCCATTTACCATATATATCTTTGATGTTCAGTCCATACTAAAACATTTGTCAATGTGTTGCCACACTAAAAATCTAAAAGTTCCCTGTTTCTTCAATGTTAGTCATACCTAAGCCCTGCTAAACCATCCAAGTGAATCAAGAATGAGTTCTGGGCGGCAGCATGAGCCAATACTAAATGGCACCACTATAAAAAAAAATTGCCTGCATCATGACGGGCCTTGGCCGACCGCCAGGCGCCTGAAGAAAACCTACCGGCGCTATAGGCAGGTGGGAAAAAAAATAAATAAATAAAAAAAAAGAAAAAAGAAAAAAAAGAAAAAAGATCACATCAGAAGAATGGACAAAGGTTTGTTAGTGGCACTTCAAGGTTATGCTACCTCTTCAAAGATTGGCCAGTCATGGTTTAAAGTGGAACAGGATAAACAAGAAACAGGTAGATATCTGTGGACACTACTGTTACTATCAATTGCCAGCCAATGGCAAAATTTGAACCTTTGCTATCAAAAACATAAGACCCATATGCTGATCACTCGACTAATCGTAACGGTACTACACCCATAGAAACATAATAAAGAGTTTGAATATATCATTCAAAATTTCAACCTTTTTACATACGTTTTTTTTAAAGATATGAACCCTACTGGTGTAACAGTTAAATATTGAACTCAATTTGTATGCAGAGATGTGAAGTATGTTATTAAGCTGTAATGTTTCCAACACATTAGTTGTGATTAAAGCAACATGGAATAGTAACTAAAGAGGATAAATTATCACTGAGAACAAGAGGTTCCTTACTATATTGTGGTGAGCTTGATGGCCGAGTCGAGTTTCCTCCAACCCCATCAAGTTCACACCCTGTTGAGAGGCAATTTTTTAATCAAAGTGAAAAATGGATGCAAATGGTCACTAAAACTAGTTATTATACTTGGTGTCACAAATTTGGGCAAAGAATTTAGGGAAGGACTCCCGGACTTGGCGTCACTGATGAGGTAAATGATCTCGTGCACTCATTGGGCTATAATATATACATTGTTATAATGTGTATTATTGTCTTGTTACTATATATTACCTACTGATAATGGAAATACATGTCAGGATTAATCATCAAATACAAGGAAAAAAGAATCATGTATGGAAATTGTGAACTTTTAAGTTCATGTAACAAACAAGGTTTATTATACACAAAAAGGTTGGATACTTCAGATGTAAAAGATTTTTGGATATAACATCACCCCCTTCCTCCATATTGGTTCTTTAAAGCAAGGGTTGACTACAGCTGATTATTATTTGCGGCAGGTTACACGACACTAAATTTTTTTAGTGCAAACCATCTGGAAATCAATGATCATTATAAGGAATACTTCTCATGAGTAGCTACTAAAACTTGATAACCTAGAAGGATGCACCATCAGACTGTAAAGGATAGATATATTATAAGACATAGCTACATTGGTGGATCCAAAGGGGGGCCCAGGCCCCCCCCAATGTTCCTGAGTGATACAGGAAAACTAGCTCAAAAGCGCGCTGCGGCTAAAACAATGCTTTGGCACAAAGTCCAGGCCGTTATACCCATTGATTTAGGTCACTCCACCAGTTTTTCAAGACCAGGACTGCCGAGAATGGCTAATCGGTAATGCTAATGCTCCTTCCACCCGCAAAAAGTCTGACGTCCTCCCAAAAACTCATTTCCTGGATCTGCACCCAAAGATGGTTCAGTGATCATGGACAAAAAAAAAATGTTAAGACAATCAATATCCAATCATTTCAGAATACATAAATCAGCATCCATATGAAGGAATTCTACAACTTAAAAGTGACGTTGAGCAGGGCATGTGTTAAGTGACTTGCACAGTCTATTTTGTGAAGTCATAATTAGATTAATAACACAACAATCAACAAACACTAGATGAAGTATTCATACCAAAATCAGTACATGGAGCTGGTGCACTGCAATGGGAAGCACATTCCTGCAGCTCACCAAGAGGGTTGAATGCTGCCATGTACTTCAGGGGGGGTGGCTAAATGTCTTCACCTTTGGCCTCTTTCTTGGACTTTCCCCCTTCAGCTGCCACATTCTCTTGGATGATATCGGACGTGTTCGGATCTGTTGGGATGTGGTTGTGTTAGATGTGGAATAACATACGACAGTGGAACATGGAAGGAAAGAGTATGTCCACACAGTAAAATACAGAAAAAATTCTTTGGATACTGAAAGGATGTACGGGGATAACTGGGTGAGAAGGGAGAGAGATGCAGATTTTTATGTTAAAGAGCTAGTTACACCAATGAAGACTTAAGGCATACACATTCAGAAAGACCACAAT